>NC_134487.1:246277330-246497330 GCF_040206685.1 Ascaphus truei | reverse complement strand
CAGGTCAGGTTTTCAAGATATCCCTGCTTCAGCACTGGTGGCTCAATCAGTGGCTCAGTCGAAGAAAACCTGACCTGTTGGTGGCCTTTGAGGACTAGAGTTGCCCACCCCTGTTACAGAGGTACTTTCTGGGAGGAGTTAGGATTGACATTACTTGAAGTACACATAATAACATATATTAGATTTTTTGTATTGTTGAAACACATTTGTCAGGACTGAAAAGCAGATACAAACCGAAACAATAATGAAAGTTTCAAAGGCATCTAAATACCTTTTTAAAGAGTTGAATACACTGTACATCACGCTCCTACTATTTTAAATACCTGCTTTTCAGTGCTTGAGAAAGTGTACTCTGTAGTTTTGTAGATGTAGCAGACATTATTGCACGTGTTACCCCAATGTGTTAACTCTGCCTTGATATTTATCACTAGACAACCCGCGATTGAAAACAATGGTAACGTGTGTGATCTCTTTAAAGCAGCATTACTACACTCCCCCTTTTTTTATCCCTTTTTCTTATTTGCATATGTTTAACATGTGACAGTGTTTAATTCTACATTCTTAGCTAATCTGGCAATCATTTGGTGCTCCTGTTATAAATGTGTCAAAATCCTGATTGTGTGTTTAACATAATGGTGGCCTTTCAGTTTCAATGAATCCTTCAGTCAGTATAACTCAGCAGCTACAATGTATTCTTATTTTACTAAGGTAACATTATCTATTGTTACAGTTAGCAGATCAAACTGCTGGGAACATTGGCAACAAATTATCCCAAACAGGAAAATGTTGCAAGTATCTTGCACTGCTCGGGAGGTGGGTTAAAACCTGCTATGGGACTCAAAGGATGCTTTAAAACTCATTAAAAATGGCATTAAGAGTTGAATAAAAACAAAACAAAAACAGTCACTAATATCTAATACTACAGAACTGATGTATTAAAATATATATAAGATAACGTATTGATTGGGTTAACAGGTGCAATAATGTCTGCTCCATCTACAGAACTACAGGGTACACTTTCTCAAGCATAGAAAATCATGTACTTAAAATAGTAGGAGCATGATGTACACGTCTTGCTGCTTTAACATGCAATAGTTTCATTGCTAATTCTTGCGTTAACTAGAATTAACAGTGGTGATAATGTGTACTACATCTGCACATGTCATTCGTTATAATAAACATTACTGCCCTCTCAACCAATATCACATATTGGTGGTGTTGCTCTGCTTTGATTGTATGTTACCAGTACTCTAGATTTGTATTTTAAACACTTCGAGCAGGGGTGATCAATTCCAGTCCTCAAGGGCCACCAACAGGTCAGGTTTAAGGATATCCCTGCTTCAGCACAGGTGGCTCAATCCCACTGATTAGTCACTCTGCTGAAGCAGGGATATCCACAAAACCTGGTTTGTTGGTGACACTTGAGGACTGGAGTTGACCACTCCTGACTTAGAGATATTACATCTCAGAAACACTGCAAAACATAGCTGCTAATAGCAATTAATAAGATGTAATATGTTTCTTCTGTTTTTGGAGAGTAGTGTGTCATCAGATAGCGACTTACTTAGGAGAGCTAACTTGAGAACCTTCTAATGAGGATTTGTTGACCATGCCTTAGTCCCTGATTGTACTTTTTCTAATAATGAGGGAACAAGCGCTGAAAGAATCCCGAGCAGCAGCAATGTTTAATGTGCGAGACTGTCAGTTCAGTTTTTAACAACAAGACATCACACTTTGCCAATCCATTAAAAATCAGCATTTGTTTTCTCTAATTTAAGTAAAATCTCTGTTACATTTATAATAAATTATCTGGCAAACCAAGCAGTGCACTCACCCTGTGTAAGGCATTCAGTAGATTTTATCCTATTTAAAAAAAAAAAAATTGTAGATTATTTTGCTGTGTATATTTTTTGCCTAATTAGAGTTGAGATGAGCTTATACATGCATATCAGAACCTAGTCAAAAAAACAACTGGCATTTTAATGACTTCAATATGTTTCTAATTAATAAAAGAGAAACCTCAGCAAACAGTAAGTAATGAATGTATGTTTTCATCTTTTGTAGACTTTACTATAACTGTATTGATTGCAAGACATCACATTCAGATAAAAAAAAAAAAACAATTCTGTTCTTATTAAATTGTGGTGTGGATCCCCTATTCAGATGGACCAATAGAAATTCAAGTACAAACGCTGTTGCTCAAAGAAAAGTAAGTTCAAAATAAAGATTAACAATGGGGCCTGCTTGACCCAAGGGATTCTTAACTCCAGTCCTCAAGACCCCCCAACAGCTCAGGTTTTTAGGATATCCCTTATTCAGCACAGGTGGCTCAATCGGTCCCAGCTTCAAGACAGGGGACTCAATCAGTGGCTCAGCCTTCGACTGAGCCACTGATTGAGCCACCTGTGCTGAAGCAGGGATATCCTGAAAACCTGACCTGTTGGGGTTTTGAAGACTAAAAAACCCTGCCTTGACCCCTAAAGTTGGCTCTGCCAACGTGAGTGGCTTAGGCTGCAGCCAGGCAGGGAACGGGCGTGCTGGTGCTCGTGCACTGCACTCTGCTCCGCCGCGCGTTTCGTGGCCGGCTAGGCGCGTGCTCGCCTGGGCGCACGGCCACGACGTCACGTAGCTGGTTTGTCCTCATTGGGCAAACTGCTCACGTGACGCGCTTGCGAGCGGCAAATTCAAATTTGCTTGCTCTGAGCGCCGAGCGGGCGCAGGCGCTTGCTCACACTGGCCACACACATTGCCGCAATGTGTTTTAACACGTCCAGCATGAGCATGCCCGCCCGCTCAGTGCCCCCCTGGACGAGGCCTTATGAAGCTGTAATTGGCTTTACGTGCCATTGTAGATTCAATCAAAGAAATCATTTTTGCATATTAAAAAAAAAACATATTCATAAAATGCTCAGATATAAATTAAAACAAACGTATTTTTTTTTTTTTAAATGCCAGTTTTTAAATGGCACACATAGAACTGATGGTCTAATGTGAATTTAGCAATTTGAGATAGAATGCCGAATCTTAAGCAAGACCTTATTAAACTGTTAAATATGGATTGCTTTTACCCTAATGGCCTCTGAATCCTATTACCATCCCATTAGAGAATGTGGGAATTTAGTAATTCTGTTGTTGTTTCCAGTGGGCAGTGATTATAATAGGAAAGAGCAGAGGTTAATATAATTCATCTGCTTTAATACTTGTAACTCCGAGTCCCTTATCTGTAGTCACTGGATCTTGTAACATTATTTTTTTTATTATTTGGACCAGACTCTTGAGAGAGGCTGAAAAGATGTAAAGAGATAAATAAGTATTAAAGAAGTCTTATAGATGGTTAAAATAAAAAATGTGTACACACATCAACCATGCAGAATGTAGCTCTCTCGTTAATGTTTAAAATATTGCAAATGGCCCAATATTTGTGCATATCGATTTATATACTATGCTGTTTTTTTCCCATTCTTTATTATACTTGCTGTATATATAATTTCTGTTTATGCAGTATGCATAATAAGGATGTGAATAATATACTATATACAGTATATTGTACCTATAATGTTGTCCTGTATGTATTGCATGTCATTATTCACTCTCCACAGCTGATTTCATTAGCAGATTTAAATGTACAGTAACTACTTTAAAAAGACAGGAACTCTCTTCTCTGAAGATTCCACCCTGACATACTGTACAATTGAGAGAAACAAATAGCGTATCGGAAATTAAAAAATAAAGTCCTGTTATTACGTTACACAGGGTGTCCTTACATACAGACCTGAATCTACGCTTCTATGGGTAAAAGAACGCTTGCAGCACAATGGTGATCTTTCAGTCATGGTTTTTCCCAAACAAAAGGGCATTTGCTCAGATAAATTGTCTTTACCATCCATTGCTGTGCGATTTTATATATTTAATTATTCATTTTCTCTGTCGCAGTGCACAAAGTAATGTGGACCTGTCAAGTCTCTATGTGGGGGGGCTTCTGTAAATGATATTTCTTTTTCAAGAAAGATGGGATTTTGGACAGCTTGGACTTCAAAGAAATAGAAAACAGCGTTGTACTGTGCCGCATGTTGTTCATTTGCAGATGTAGGCTGACTTATTAATCCTGGAGCCATGGGGAGAAAAAAAACCCAGCAGCCCGTGGCTGTTCCATTCTTGGCTGCAGGCAGCTTTCCCCACGTCAAAGGTTTGCCGCGACCCTTTGCTAACCTTGCTCCTGGGAAAAAATGTAGAGGATTACCTTTTGTAGGTTGGGTGAAATTTCCCTCAGAACATTGATAAACTGCTTTGAAAACAGCAAATAAAAATACCACATGTGAATGTGCTCATATGTCTCAGACTGTCCACAAACCTGTCTTTCCCCAGTATCTTTTTGCATACAGTGCTACCACTGAAGCCAGGGATTCTTGGTAATGATATGCAAATGAGCACTCACTGTGAGTCACTTTTGGTTTCTTATCCATTGTAACATGACATTATTCAGCACAGCCTGGGTTTTTAAGAAGTGCAGGGTCAGTAAACCTACTCACAGGCAGCTCTTTCAAACTTTTGGGTTGGTTACTAGCCTTATTTACTGTGAAGCAGGTAGTGGCTACAACCTGCCCCAAAGTAAGTTATGGTGAGTAAAAAAATGACAAAAACCCTTCACTGTACAGTTTACAGCAAATAAAAATACCACTATACCTATATATCAGATACTCACCCAAAAGAGAGTTATTAATCAAAGTCTCCCAGCTGCAAAACGTGATGCATCTAACACAATGCTTGGAATCAGTGATGTCCTAGTTTTTCGTCCAAGAGACTTTGAAAAATAAAGATTTCCTCACACACAATATCCAACCTCTTTAATACAGACATCTTATCACGGGCCTACATGGGTATACTATAGATATAGAATATACTTAGATAGAATCTAATAGATAGAAAATACTTATTCTATATGCACTTAAAATATAATTCAAGTTGAAAGCTTAGGCTGCACTTATAGTGCCTGGCGACGGCTACGCGACGTCGCTCCAAAACAAATACATTGAATCCGTCGCATGCGATTATAGTAGGCGCGATGGAGCGACGTTGCAACCAGAAATGTTGTAGTCAGTGTTATTTGATTTTTTTAGAGACAGTCGCCACATATCTCTAAAAATCTGAGCAATCTGAGATAGCCGTTCGGAAACAATACTTTTGTAAAACATTAAACAGTCTAACTGGTTTAAACAACTTTAGCAATGGTAATAGCAAATATTTTGTTGATTTTTTTTTTTTTAGACATTAGTTATTAGTTGAATATCTCAGGGGGCTTTGAGTGGAATGTTTTTGTCAGTCAAGTGTTTTCTTTATCTTTTATCCCATCCTGTACTTAACAGAGAACCAATAAACATGAGGTGGAAAGGTGGAGCGTAGAGATTGGCAAATCCACCCTAATCCGTCTCCTGGATTTTCCCTCATTTTCCCCATAAAATCCGTTTTGCGGTGTAAAATCTGCAAACGGATTTGGTCAGTTTTAATCCGCGCGGATTTATCAAAAACCACCATTGGATACAATTCGTGGATGGATTTTCAGAATCCAATCTGCGGATTCAGCAATCTGTGGCAGTTTCTTAAGAATCCGCCAGCGGATTGCTGGATCCGCGGATTGGATTCTACAAATACGTCCACGGATTAAGGAATCCACGGAGTGTATTGGTAATAATAATAAAAAAGCCGCAAAACACCAATCGCCCTTTTTGAGATTGACCTGCTGAAATTCAGGGACCAAAGGAACCGGCCGATCCGCTGCGGATCCAAATCCGCCCATCTCTAGCGGAGAGGTGGAGACTCTGGTTGTACAATGACGCTGAACAC
Source organism: Ascaphus truei (assembly GCF_040206685.1). Classification (NCBI taxonomy): domain Eukaryota; kingdom Metazoa; phylum Chordata; class Amphibia; order Anura; family Ascaphidae; genus Ascaphus; species Ascaphus truei. The sequence goes on along the minus strand of NC_134487.1, from coordinate 246,491,489 downwards.
TGTGAGGGGAGGTGGAAATCAAACCGCTCCCAAGTCTAACTTGAAACATTTATATAAAACTGAATCTAGAGTCAATCAGCACTACTACTACTACTACTACTACTACATATATGAGCAAAAAGAGTGGTGCGCGCAGGTATAAGGGTCTCCCTAAACCCTAGACAGAGACAAAAATAAGAGAACCTGCAGCACTCATAAACAGTGGTGACACTAATAGTGGTCAAACACAATGCAATTTAATGTAAAGAGAGCAAACAAGTCTCATACATTTATATAATGTATATAATACTACTTATAGGTGTCAGATTGGATTAAAAGGGCATCAATCAACCGAATGAGATCTCTTTAACATGTCAACGGAATTAGTTTACTTTCTGCCCCAGAGGGGTTGTCCCATCATGGCCCATGTCCCCTAACCTCCATTAGGCGATGTAAGTATGAAATAACTTCACTAAGAATTCTAATTGCGGAGAGTAAAAATAAATAGAATGTGTTTCCTTTGCTGCAATTACTGCAACTCTAAACACATTTAAACATTTTCCAAATACAGATGTATTTTTAGATGTCTGTGAAAGTACAAACGTACTGTTTTCCTTAACATGAGCACTAAAACAAATACATAAATATAAAAACACACTTTAATAAGAGTCCCATTTTCTCTTGTGTTTAATTCTTGTGGGATCTATGGAGACTACAGTGCCAAGAGTGAAGCTGGCATCTTGTTCTTATTTCCATGGCAATCTTCAGTTTGCTTGAAATCCCATTGGGCTTTCAGATAGTTTCAGTGCATGTAGAATTTTAGTAATTGCAAAAGCTTGACAGACTAATCTTGACAAATTTTGCCAGCGTTGACAAATATTAGAAGGGAAATACGCTTGGAGATGCAGGAAATAATTGTGTTTTATTTTAATACATTATTGTATGCTGAATAGAATGACCAAGGCTAATGACATTTTAGTCTAATGTGGTCTTTAAATTATGCATTATTGCGTGTAAGAAATATAAAACCGCTTGCTATACACTCGTTTTTACTTATTACTACACATTTTATGCTTTCATTAAATGTGAAGTATCATATCTGACCAATGATATGAGGCAGGTTCAAACTGTGTGGTTAATACATACAAAGAGTACATTTTTTTTAAATAACAACAAAATGTTACTGTTTTCCTTTTTTTTTTAAACAGATGTCTCTAAATTGGAGGAATTCATATTTTTTTTTCATCAGCTTATTCTTTCATTGCCTGTCAAATAATCACTTAGAAAGGGGGATAAGGTTATATAAGGCAGAAGATGAGTTTGGTAAACCCATAAACTTCAGATTGTCATTTTATGCATATTATTGTCAGTAGTACTTTGCATTATTTACACAGTGTAGCATATTCAGTTTCTGTGAGTAGACGTGTGTAAACTTGTTGTGTTGCTGTTTGCAAATGTTTTGCGCCACATTTTCAAAATGTAGCCAATTGCATAGTACGGTTCCAAAGTGCTGGGAAACGGTTTCAGGTGAGGAGAATCCTGCTTGTGCAGCCAACACAATAGAGACAAACAAATTCCTAAAAAATGCAGGTCTCGTCTAGGACAGAATTACAAAGTACATCTCTTCTCACAAGCTGAAAGGTCCATATGGGACATGAAACGTTCCTCCTCCTCTGCTCTTGGCTGTCACATTAAAAGGAGAATTGCATTATGAACTTGTGACTAGAGATGTACTTTGTACATCTGTCCTAGAGGACACCTGCATTTGGAGGAATTTGTTTATAAAAAAATAATAAAATTGGCCACAATAGCTAAATACTGCCATTTAGAGATTACAAATTAGAAATTAAACGAACAAGTTCACATGACCAATGTGATTTGAATATTGGTTGTTATGTACAGTAACCGTGTGAATTTTCTTTGGGTGAACCTTAGTTTTTTTGCCAAAAATAGTTTGCAAGAAAATTTTTATAATAGTTCACGACCTCTGCAAAATTTGCATTTTCACATCCTCCCAAAAAATGGCAAAGCTCGTCCCACAAAAATTGTGTCACATGACCAATATGGAGGTCAAATTAGTCATGTAAATTAGCTTACATGTTTTTGAACAAAAAAAGCATACATTTAGAAAGAAGTGTGACATATCACACCCTTTTTTCATAAAAAAAAACTAAAATACCAAATACACGGTTTTATCCTCAATAAATAAATAAAAAGAACTGAGTAGACTGTATACAATAAGTTTAGTTTTAAGTATTGTTGCTTTATTAGGTAGCCTACGGTTGTTATTTCCTCTCCCAGAATCCCCTGTGTTTCTCTTCCTCATTGTGCAATGGTTCTCCCTTCCAAGTGAGGGTAGTGATATCATCAGATGAGAATCTCAGCTTCATTCGGTCTGCCATGTTTTTTTTTTATCCCAGGCAGCAGTGGTGTTAGAGGTAATTTCATCTACTTAAAAGGTTTGAGGAAATTCAGTAGGGGCCTACAGAGATTTGAATGTGTGCTGTTTCCAAGGATACTCAAATCCTACTGGAAGTATATCTTTACCTCATCAAATCCCATAGTTGTTCAGTATAAAACACTATTTTTGCATTTTTAATATAAAAGGCTTTAAAGTTTAATCTATGGATATCTTTAAATCATAGAAAGATAGATCTTGTTGGGCTGTAAACAGTATTTAACCAACTTAGAAGGATTAAGTCCAACTGAAAGCAACTCAATTTCTGATATCGTTTGCACCAGTATTGCCCCAGTTTTAGAACTTTGATAAACAATCCTCTTAGTCAGTTCACATAACATATCAAACCACACACCATATATAATACCTATTTTATTGTCTATGCAGTTCCCTTGTTCTTAACGTATGCATTTTTAAATGTGTACAGCTCTGTCAGCTGTATTAGCTTGGTGGTGTATGGTAATGTTTATGGTTATGGGTTCCTTGAAGCCTCACTGCAGCAGCTCCCACACAGGCGGAGCCGGGACCGGAGCAGCCCGTTGCCCTCCCCCCAGGTAAAATTCTTAGAGGGGGGGGAGAGATTGTGTGTATGTGTTGTCTGTTTAGTGGGGAAGAAAGAGAGGGGGAGAAGAGTGACAGGGGTACTGAGACATAAGGGGGGTTAGAAAAACGCATGGGGGGAGTGTGAGGGTGAGGGGGAAGTGTGAGGGGGTGCTCGCAAGGCCGCTGACATGGGGGACCCCAATGGAAACTCTATTTATTTTGGGTTTTTATGTAGGGAGCTCTTTAAAAAAAAAAGTGCAGTGAGGCCCAAAAATGTAGTTGTGCCACTGACCTCAGTGTCTTTTTCAGATCTACAGTAGCTTCAACATTAACTCTCAAGTTAGTCCATCTAATCTAAACTATCACAACCTGCAATGAACCTGAAACTTGATTGCATTGGAAATTAAAAAAAAATATAAAATAATCATTCATTCTGTCAGGGGTAGCAACTTCAAAATTGTCCATGCTATATTCATATTTTTAGATTCAGTTGGGTACTATGCAATGTAATTTAAGGAGTCTGATATTACAAAACTATTTTAGATTTGCTGAATTTGTGATGGTTTTTACCAGACCAACCTAGTTTTTCTTTTTATGTAACTGTTATGAGTATTATGAACTTTGACATGCACATCTTAGCCTACTATATTCCTCTGCTTTCAAGCCACACCTGGCAATATGGTAGAGGTAATGGTAGGTTGAATCAAATGTAATAAAATACTCACCGCCTTAAATAAAAGGTGAGAACTGGAATAAGTGCCTCATTTTAAAACAAAACATTGCTTCCACCAACCAATATTATTTAATATTATTTATTTAAGGGTCACATAATGCTAATGATTCATAAGCGACTAATCTGGATACAATTGAGTTGACAAAATGGCATACGGTATATTGGTTTTAAATCAAAGTTATGCTTAGTGAACTTCAAAAAGTGCATGCGTACTGAAGTACTGAAAAAACAATGTTGGTCTCCAATGATCCACTTAATGACCAGGCTAAGGTTAAATTGATTTGAAAATGGCACGCAGGTGCACAACGTCCTTAATAAAGATAAAAAAATGACTTTATTCCAGAAAAAATGCCTTCCATATTCTCTTTTAAACGAAGCTTGTGTAAAAAAATAAATGCTTCCGCCTCATGATAACCAAATGTAGCCCTTTTTCCCCCACCCTCTGGGAAATGGTCTTGCTGCTGTTTCATACCTGGTTTGTAAACAGGAGACAGGAGATCTCCGCGATGTTGTGGGAGGACATCAGGACAGGCTTACGGTGATTCTTTAGGTGTCCGTGTCTCCAGTCCAAGAGGATGCTGAGGCTTCAGGATGCACCTCATTGACACTTCTTCTTTGATACTAGCCATGCTTCAAATACAACGCCAGGTGTTGGTATAATTAAGGTTTATTGAACTGCAGGATACATATTCTGGATAACAGGACTGACATGATACGACATCTTGAGGCCTTAGCCATTATCTCCTTAGTACCCTACCACCTAGTGGGCTAGGCCTCAGCACACTCCTCTAGCAGGAGCAATTATCTTCTGTGTCTGCACACTGTAAAGTCTATCCCATAAGCCCCTAGCTCAACCCTTTACTCTACTCTATAGAGATGAACACCCCCCTCCTTCCCTGGGAGTGACTTGTAAGACGGCCTATTCACTGTCATAGACCCCCCTTACAAACACAGGCTGGTCCTGAACTTTATTAAACATACACAATGAACATTAGAACAAACCCTGCAGGAATCATTTCCAGACTGCCCACACTTTATTGGGACTTACAGGGTAACCAGGGTCAGGGAACCAGTAGTCCAAGGGGACTTGGCTACAAAAGAAAACAGAAAAATAAGATTAAATATCTTTCATAGTGCTTATGTTTTTGAATCCTTAACAAAATGGATCAAAACCCATGCTATAATGTAAAAATGACAAATACATAACATAAGTCGATACTAAGGGCCGTTCTATACAGCATGCGGCCGCGCGTGCCTATGCGAATGCACGTGCACGTGCCGCATGCTTTTTGTATGTATAGTGTGTTGAGTGTATGCAGTGTTGAGTGTGTTTGTGTGTTTGTGTGTGTTTATGTGTATATGTATGTGTGTGTATGTGTACGTATGTATATGTATGTGCGTGTGTGTTTATGTGTAATTTATTATTTATTAAAAAAAAAACATTAATAAAATTTTTATTTTTACCACACTTCTGTAGACACACAAATACATACACACATACACACATACACACACACACACACATATACATACACATGCATACATATAGACACACACACATATACATATATTCAGAGCCGTAAGCGGCGCGAAAAGATGAATTTCTTCATCTTCGCCGCTGCCGTTCGGCTCCCCCTCTCCCTGCCGTGCGCGCTTGCGGCCCTTGTATAGAAAGGCTGACTAACGTCAGCCAACTACAATTCCGGTACACGCCCGGCACTATAGAACGTGCCTAACTCAGCACCATAGGATAGGTACACTTGTATGACGCTATAAGAATAGCAGCAGACCTGAGATATTGAGTCCTATTCATTAAACTACACTGAGTGCATTTCCAGATGAAAACAGCAATTTTTGCATGGATTTACATATTGCCATATGAATCCCTTATCGCTTGTCCAAACTGTGCAAAAACAGCAATTTTTTACACAATGTTGATTTGCCAATGTACAGCAAATATAAATCACCTGTGAGCACATTCACGGCTCAGTCAGGTCTACAACCCTTCTTTTCACTATTATCTCTTAGCATACAGTGCTTACACTGCAGCCAGGGATTCTGGGTAATGACGCGCAAATGAGCACAAAGTGTGACCTTTTGCTTCTAATCCATTTTAACATGGAGCTCTATAAGGTTATGCCTGTCGTATTACACAGATTTGATTTGCCGATGAAATTCTGTGCGATTTGCAAATTGGGTATGCAAATGAGGCAAATTCATTACATTGCCTATATGTGGACTATTCATGAAGCTATGAGTATGCAGATCGGGAATACCAGCCACACCAGGTTTTAAGCACAGCCAATGCATTTGTTCACAGGTGACGAGACCTAATTGCCATATATTAGCATGTTGGATGATGGCCTCAGAAACCTGGTGTGCCTGGGAGAGGTTTGGGAACCTAATTCATGTGTAGGTACAGTATATAAGTGAATGGGCCCTCTCTTGTAGAAAATTGTTCAGTCCGTGCTCTTGCTCTTTATGGATATGGAATGTTGATTCCTCTCTGTTCTTTTGCTGCTCCTGTAATTCGAGGCATCTTCCCCCACCTCCAAGATGGATCCCAATGGAGAACTCTGACGGCGATACCAAAATAACCAAGAAAAAAAAGGAAACACAAGAGCGCACCAAGATAAGAGAAATTAAGTGTATTACCAATAATAAAAGATAGTAACCACTTACATGAAATAAAACTTTAATAATCCCCGATCTCAACGATAACTTCTTTGGTGGGGCATCACATAAGGTGTACAGGGGCAGTGTTAGTCCTCAGAAATCAGTCCAGCGCGCTGGGGCTGTCTCCGTAGCGCTGTCAGACCTCCAGGAGTGTAAGCGTGGCTGAAAGCGTAGCGCACATGCGCAGGAACAGAAGCCCTCTGTAGCTGTCCTTGGGGTGCCTGTCCGTTTCAGTAATCGTGGTATTAATCGGAAACAATACACTTAAGTGTGTACTGGCTGTCATAGGAGCAAGGGCCAGCACCACAATTCGCTACGCGTTTCGTATACAAAAGTATACTTCATCAGGCGATCTTGTACGCCTTATGTGATGCCCCACCAAAGAAGTTATCGTTGAGATCGGGGATTATTAAAGTTTTATTTCATGTAAGTGGTTACTATCTTTTATTATTGGTAATACACTTAATTTCTCTTACCTTGGTGTGCTCTTGTGTTTCCTTTTTTTTCTTGGGCCCTCTCTTGTATTCATCTTGCTCTCTTCCTCATCCTCCTTATTTTGCCTATCTGGGGGAGGTGGGATTTCAGAAAATCTGGTGACCACCTCCTGCAAATGACATGCCAAGCCATGTGAATCTCATGCATAGGTAATTCTTAATGAATACAGCAATGCACGTTTATAGGCATTTTGCATTGGAAATATCAACGTTTCATAAATAGGTCCCATTGTATCATTTTGACACATTGGTCCTTCAGGTTTTTATGCTTCAAACCTTAACCCTTTCACTGCCAGAGGGGCTAGCAACGTGTTGCTGTTTCCTCAGGCAGTGAATGGATTAAGGAATAAAAGACTAGTAAACTAAAATATAATATTCATTGTCCTGGTCAGCTGCTCTTATCACCTTGTTTTTAAAACCTTTACATATCAAACGTATATATAAAATGTTCAATGCATATGTAGCGCAGTTTCCCCCACCCTATGAGAGATATGGTGGCTACTGTGTGCGTGGTGCTTTACCTGTGGCTCCCAGGAGGCTTGAACCTCCGCTGCTGGGATCCTGGGGTGTCCCTGATCCATCTGGTGACAGCGTCTCCACCTATGCGGGACCACACTATGTTGGATAACACTCATCCCAGGATCCAATGCAATAATACACACACTGATAAAGATAACAGTTTACTGCATGCATATGAAAAAGGAACAACAATATAACACCCACACCAAATAGGCCATACACAGCCGTAACCCCACAGTGTCCTCCAACACAATGTTCATACTCAGATGGGATATCCCCCCTAAAGTACTGAGGTGCCCCTGGGCACCCAACCACCCTGGTGTCCACAAGAGTCAACTCAGCCAATGTGTGCGACAGCGCTGCCCACAACCCGTGTTAAAGTTGGTGTACTTGTAGGTGTAGGTGTGACACCTACCAGGTACTCCAGCATCCGGTAGCACCGACTGAAGATAAAGGGGCCGTCCGGTCCCACGCCACCGCCTTCGTCAGCGATAAGTCCGCCTCCATGTGGGGTGGTGTCCAGCTGGAGGGTCCCACCATGAAGAGAGTCTCTTATCCATGGGGTGATCTGGTCCCAGACCACCGGATTGCCAGTTCGCTGCTCCTGGCTGTGTCCCTCACACTTGGCACTACAGGGGCAGTGTCCCTATCTAATGGGTATGTGAAGTGACTAACCAAATGTGGCGCTCATATACATTTATAATAACAGTGATATAATCAATACAATAGTGATAATAATGATACTTATACAAACACAATGGTCGATTGCAGCTGTAACCTGGTGTAGGATTGCTTTCTCAATCCTCATGGAAAATGGAAAATGGATCATCAGGAAGCGCATACCACGTGGAAACATAAGAAAGAAAAGTGCTTTTTGTGCAATATTGTGCAAACAGTGGTATGGAAAGTTGCTAGCACAGAATGTGTACACAGGATACTCACAAACGTGAGGTGGAGTATAGGCACATAAAGGTATCTTTAAGGACTGGCTTCAGTCTATGGTGCAAGGTGATGCCACAGCAAACAGATTCCCAGATGACCTTAGGGTAGGAAGACACTGGACATAGCGTAGATTGGATTTTGTCTACCTTTTTTATTAAATGCCCTACAGTCTACGCTATGTCCAGTGTCTTCCTACCCTAAGGTCATCTGGGAATCTGTTTGCTGTGGCATCACCTTGCACCATAGACTGAAGCCAGTCCTTAAAGATACCTTTATGTGCCTATACTCCACCTCACGTTTGTGAGTATCCTGTGTACACATTCAGTGCTAGCAACTTTCCATACCACTGTTTGCACAATATTGCACAAAAAGCACTTTTCTTTCTTATGTTTCCACATGGTATGCGCTTCCTGATGATCCATTTTCCCTATCTAATGGGCCTGTCCCTGCAGCAACCACAAGCTTAGGGGAGTCGGGGCCTAGTTGCGGCCTATTGGGGTCTCTGGCCTAGTACAGGGACCACAGACACCCTGTACACACACCCTAACCTTTCCTTGTCCCAGCTCCGACTGGCGTGGCTCTCTCAGTGTGTGAAATGTAACAATATAGTTACAGGGGAATCCGGCCGTGCAATTGGCTGCTTGCCTGCACCTGACTAGCAACCCTAGTGCCTTCTGGGGGCTGTAGTTCCCTGCGGATCTATTCCTCTAATGACCCCCACACTTTGGATGCTACTGCGCATATGCCAGATCTCGCGCATGTGCGATCATATCCAAGATGGTGGCGCCCTGTGTGATTGGGCCGCCACCAGTGCTCTGTGTCTACAGTGCTCTGTGTCTCTCCACCACCCGCCAAGTGTGCGTGCGCCCTGACAGCTGCACCCGCACCAGCCGCAACCTCCCGGCCATGACGGTGGTAGGCAGACGGCCAAGGGGAGCCCAGAGGGGAACCTGGCCACACATATATTGAATATAACAGATGAATCAGATTGCTCGCCTATAGTAGGAAGTCCTATACAGAAGCAGGTGCAAAAGGGTAGACTATACAGAACAAGGCAGAACAGACCCCAAAGAGAGGGTCAAAAGAACCCCATATCATGCACTCAATTGAACACATATATTGAACTAAGATAATTTTATTGTTTGGTCATCACAAATTTTATGATGTGCTTTTAAAAAAAATCAGATTCCTTTTAAAAACGTTATCACAAATCTGTTCAACAATAAGAGACAGTTAAGTCTGGTATCGAGTTTTGTTGCCAAAGCTTATGATGACATTGTAACGTATGAGACAAATCTAAGCTGTGTTTGGCTGCAGCTAATAACCAGTGAGCAATTCCTCCATCTCAATAGACATGACTGTCTAGATATGGCAAAGATTGTTAGTGATTAAACAGGAACAGGTTCACAATAACAAGATAATTACATAGCATTTACCTAGGCCCTTTTTTAACACATCTTAAAATATGGAATAGAGTAATTATGTGTGTCATTCAATGAGATGCAGATGAGTTTGTTGTAATTATCATAATGAGATGAAAATGTCTATGTCTCCAGAAGTGTCAAAAGGGACACTTGCATGTACCATGAGCCCTATGACATAAATACATCTGTAATTGAATGTACAATAAAATACATACATAGGCCATTTTGTATGTGCATTAACTTGAGCATATCCTTTTTGTTCTGTTAAACATGATAGATTTTATGTCGATTTTATAGGCATAAAAGGCTATTGTTGGTTCAGAACTGCTCGTAAAAGAGCTCTGAAAGGGGAAATATGAAGCAAAGAAAGTCAGAATTAGGTACAAATTACATGAGTGACCAACAACACCCGAGACCTTCTGTATCAGTCCCAAGTGTGATTCTTGACACCAATGTCTCTGCAAAGAAACTTCCGAGGCAGTTTGCACATCTCTACTATAGAGCAACCATTAAAAATGTCAGACAAAGTGCTACATGGCAGATTTCTTTCACTTCACTGGTTAATGGGGCTGGAGCTATAAGATTTGTTCTGTTTCATTTTTCTTCACCACTTCGCTCTTGATCATTATAGCTCTTAAAGTATTGTATTGCCGGGTTTAATACAATCATTTCACATAACAAAAGCCGTGGTTAGGAACATCTATTAATCATTTCATGGATAATTGGGCAATAACAGGGTATCACAACCTCCATAAAAAATAGGTAAAGAAAAGTATCAAAATGTATATCAGTATATCACAATAAATCAGTGATTTTCCATAATATTCACAGGTAATACTTGCACAGTATATCTCAATATATAATACCAACATTGCCAGTGACACAGGTCACATCTGTATCTTGATTGGTTGATAGCGTTTCAGAACCTTGAAATTAAGTCACGGTTGAGTGACCGTGTGAAAGAAGCTCATAAAGAAATCTTTCACAAGATAAACAGAAGTTGAATTTATTACATCCGATATGACTGCACCAAAGGTTCTGTACTGGGCATTCTTAGGATCTTGAATATGAACCGTGCATATTTGATAGGAAATGATGAAGCAATGCCCTTGATCTTTACATGTGGGTAGATTATAAATCAGCCTTTATTTTTGTCGGAAGGGAAACATTTGTCAAGTCCTTTCAATGGTGGATAAGTTAATTACTCATTATTTGCTAATATTTTTCAATACAGAGAGAATCCGACTTCAGCATTGCTCAAAAATGGACAGTCACACTGAAAAAGTAATTTACAAAAATCAGAATGTAAAAATGTCACTTTGTCATTAATTAGGATTTTTCGGCAAGAACAAACTAATGAAAAATTACAATATTGTAGAAATCTAACAGAAAACTAACTTTTAAGGTAATTTTATTTTGCTTAGGTTATACTGTATGTGTTGCTTCTATATACAGTATTGGACCCATATTAACTTACAGTAGGGCTTTTCCATACAATACCTTCTAGTGCTAGAAGACGCTTCCCATCCAATAACCTGAATTGGCTGTAAAGTGTACCCGAGCATCTGAAGATGCCATATGTAATAGCACTGCTTTTTACAGTATATGTGCCCCTATATCTCTCATTTGCTTCCTACATAAAAAATGTAATGTGCACACATAAAGTGTACATATTTTTGTGCAAAACCTTTTTATTTATTGAGCAGTGATCCATTTTGGAGGAACATTGCTTTAACCTTCTTTGTGAAATTTGTAGCCCTACCTGATTGCTTTAGCTTTGGATCCCTGCAGTACTTGTTACTCAGTTTGTTGTACAATGTGTGAACAACTAAAAAACAACATATGTTATGTATTCTGCAATAGTTGTTGGGTTGAAGCACAGGCTTTTTGATTTAAATTTGGAAATAACGACAAAAAGAAGAGCGCACAAATACACAGTGTAGTATAGTTAGATGTAATGAGGTAAATTTTGCAAGTACAGAAAGATAGAATAAAAAAGCCCAGAGGGGGCTCCACAGGTTGCAGTTTCGAGGGATATTTGGACCACCTCATCGAAGGATCCATTGTGGACTCTCATCTAGAAGGCCTCATGATTGCGTTCAGTATCCGCAACGGGGCTACTGACCACAGAGAGAGAGTAGTACCACACCTGATAGGGGCACAAATGCGGTGGAAGCTGGGTGGAATGGATGGAAGCCACTATCGAAGCTACAAAGCAGAGGGATCCTTAAGGTACAGTAATAGGAGTTAATCAAACCTTAGCCCTTCCTAGCAGGCTGAGATAGGGAGCAGCTAGAAAAGAGGATACAGACAGCACACATAGAGAATAGTGATTATATTATACACAAAATGATATGTATCATGTAAATGAGACTTTTTCGATGTTGATAAATAAAGATACTGTTAGTATGAATAAAGTTCCTGGTGCCCACCGTTGCATTACGCCCATCCTGCTCGAATCCAGCAGTCTCACAAGGTAATCAACATTGAACAAGCCAGTAAAGAGACATTTCATGTAAAATCCCTGGGATTTGGCAGGGAGGGTTACACAGGGCTGAGTGTTTTCACTTTCTTGCCACCCCAGCACATGCTGTGTGGAACTACACCATTAAAGCATTACACTGTATTTTACTGCTACCAGTTATTTAATGACGGTTATGGCAATTCAGCTACAGTAGCTTTCCCTTGAACAAATAGGATTTGTTTTGTTTTTTGCATTCAACAATTATGCATTGTTGAGTGTTATTTAATTTTTCTCAAGAGTATAGAATTGGTTGGTTTAATTTCCTCCAGATGTTGCCACCTGCCATTGATGTACTATTCCAAATATTGACAATCTTCCTCTTTTTTTTATCTTCCCCAACTCAAATCTCCCTTCCAACTGCTAGTTTCCCTGCCTGACTTGACCAGCTGCAGCAAAAATTGAACTCCATCCTTGAACAGATATCATTTGTGTATGTCAGTCCCCCAGAGCGTTTAGTCACCATGCTGTCCAACCATCTGTATTTTTATTGATGACGGGAAAGTAAAAGGAAAACCTGATGCTAAAGCAAATCTCCAAGGGGGTCAAAATATTTGGTGTCAAATCAAGGTCAAAAACATATTTAAAAGCTCAGACAAAATACTTATTTTTTTCATGGAGCAGAGTCATGTTCTATTTCTTATTGTATGTAACTGGGAAGTTTTACATAAAAATCTGCAACACGCCAAAGCCACTATGGAAATGTACAGCTTGTTAACATATTGTTTGAATTCTACTGTATCTTATGAAAACCCATCAGGATGCAAAGTTCCCTTAGTGTTACTGTACATCTGTGGCCCCCAACTGCTTGCCCAGACGCTCGCTCCCTCTTTTTCAGTTGTTGCCACATATCATAGCTTCTCTCTGCTAAATGACAATGCGATGATAAATACTGCCCCGTTTCTCTCTTGTGCTAATCGCTAGTTCCTAGTGTAAGAAAAGGAGCATTGCAGTGTACTTAAAGTGAGTGTCCTTAAACCGGGGTATGCCTGTATTCATTAGTGTGCGGCATGAAGCTCTTGACTGGATTGAGTAGGTGCTAGTAAGAGGGCAACTGTACTCTGCTGGCCTCTGCTCTCAATGTACACTGTGGCTGGGGGAGGAGTGTGTGTGTCTGTCAGTGACTGTTGGGGAGTCAGTCAGTCAGTCAGTGTTGGGGACAGTGTCAGTCAATGAGTGTTGGAGAAAGTGCAGAGTGTCAGTCTGTGTGTGTGTTTGTGTGTGTGTATGTGTGTCACAGATACACACTGGCACACACAGTGATACAGAGCCACTGATGGGTGAGGAATACCAACCCCTTCCTCCTGGTGCTTAACAAAGTGATGACTCCAAAAAATTATGCCTGGCTCCTAAGTATTTTATATTGTTGTCCATCCCTATAGTAATAATCCCAGTAATAATCATAGTAATAATAATATATGTCGGTAATGTGCAGCCCTTGAATTATTTCATGTTACCCATCCCTTCCATAGATACACACTGGCACACCAGTGATACAGAGCCGCTGATGGGTGAGGAATACCAACCCCTTCCCCCTGGTGATTAACAAAACGCTGACTCCTAAAAATTAGGACTGGCTTCTAAGTATTTTATATTTTTGTCCACCTCTGTAATAATAATTATATATATATATATATATATATATATATATATATATATATATATATATATATATATGTATGTATTTATGTATGTATGTATGTATGTCTTTATTTATATAGCGCCATTAGTGTACATAGCGCTTCACATTAGTAATACACGAGACAATCATATAAATAACAAATAATAATAATACAAATAACAGATCATGGGAATAAGTGCTTCAGTCATAAAAGTAACATTTCGGAAGAGGAGTCCCTGCTCCGAGGAGCTTACAATCTGATATGTGTATATATATATATATATATATTTATATATATATATATATATATATATATATATATATATATATTTATATATATATATATATATATATAGCAGTAATGGACAGCCCTTTAATTATTTCATGTTGCCTTAGCATGTCCCAGTTAATACTTTCTGTGCAATATTTCCTTTTTAAATGAACTATGTTGCATTCTGCTTATTTTTTCCATAATAGGCATAGTGTACCTTTTTGTAAACTAATTGGTGGTCCATTGTACAAATATATCAATGTATTCTCGTTTTGTTTCTGACTTCAAGAAGCACACAATAAACAATGCAACCTTTTCTTGATGATGTGAAATAAGTGTTTTTATCAATCAAAATGTATTAACCCACCAGTCCTCTTTGACTGTTCAAAAAATATAAGTTATAAACTGTCTTGTCTTGTCTTGTCATTGCCTTTCAATCTCACAACATATTTAATTGTGTAATTTTTTTTTGCAGTTTTCTCTTTTTAAGGAATACTGATGTTACAACATATTCTGTGCATGTTGTTGTAAGTGTGTTATTCTCAAATTTCTTCCTAACTTAGAAATTATTGCTACCGATCTTTTCTCATTTAGGCTAATTAGTGTAGTGCATACTATGGTATCCTGTTATATTTATGGTAGTACACAGTAAGGCTTTCAGGCCTAAACTTTCAAAGACTGTGTGCTCATTTGCATGTCATTACCCAGAATACCTTGCTGCAGTGGAAGCATTGTATGTTATGAGATAATGGTGAAAAGCAGGGTTGCAGACCTGTCTGAGAAATGTCAATCTGTTCACAGGTGGTATTTTATTTGCTACATCTAATTAACATATTTTAAATTACAACATAACCTTTAAACTGATAGAATGTGTTCTATAGTGCAGTGCAGACATTCATTTCACAACTTGAATATATGTTGCCAAGTTGGACTGGGACTTTTAATACTGTGCAGCTTGACAGTTTACTATTCTTCTCTTTAATAGTATTATCAAATCTAGAAAGCTGTAACAACAATGTTCATATATTTTGTTCAAATTAGTTGGGAAATCATTTTTGAGATTAACTAGCACATTAAAATCTAACATGATTTTGCCTGAGAATTGAAAGTGCTGTAGTGCTTACCAATACCACAGGTCCTCAAATTAGATACCCAATGAAGAACCTACTATTGGGTCAAAACATTGCATCTCTGCTATGCATCACATTTATTAAATACGTTACTTGACTGGAGTGAGCCTTGCTTATACTGTACTTAGCGAACATTGCTCAATATACTGTATTGTGCACTGTCTATGTGTTGTACTTTTTGAAAGGACTCTTTATTTAAGGTTTTCAAAGAGAGAAAAAATTACAAACATATCCAGCAATAATAACATAATTGTAAGGGGGGAGGGAAAGGCAAGGGGAAGTTCAACTAGCTTTAATGAGATTATGGCAATACATATTAGGAGCAAATGTAATACATTCATTGGAAGTATAGAATTATTTTTTTTAAAAGAAAGCCAGGAAACGGAAGTTTACTAAAACCCAGATTAAAAACGAAGACAAAATATTTGAAAAGATATTTACTGCGCCTCAAGCCTAAAGAAAAACATATTTAAAAAACTGTTAAAGTGATCAATGTAAAAATGAATAACTGAGAGGGATATGACTATAGACACTAAGGCTTCAATAGCTTTTAAAACATATTTTTTTTGGTGCCACAAAGGTAACATAATATTCTCTTGTGACATCACATACCGAATCCTGCCTTTAACCGGGTCAAGCGAAGGGGGAATGGACCTGTTCTAAATTTTGGAAATCTGGCATTTAGCCGCATTGAAGATATGAGTAACAAGAATCAAATTACAGTACGTCTGTTGACACCATCTAGAGGCATGTGGAGCAAAAAATACCAGTGTCCCAGAGCAAATCTATCCCAGTAAACTCATCAACCAGATCAGAAATACATTTTAAGTACTTTTTTTTAATAATAAGACCACCAAATGTGTAAAAATAGAACCTAACTGCTTGCAGTTTCTCCAACATAAAGGGCATACATAATGACATATCTTTTTTGTTTGGTTGGAACAAAGTACCATCTTTACAAAACTTTGTGCGTATTCTCCTTGATTAGGATGCAAATAGAGCTCTTCGAGGTACGTAATCAAATATCCTCCCAATCATCTAAGTCTCATAATGAATTAAGATGTTTTACAAAAAGTCTGATGCATGTAATAACTATCAGTCTTTCGTCACCTTAAAAAATCCCAACATCTACAAAGGATTTCCATTTAATTAGTAGCAATCTGTCTCCTCTGGTATCTGTGGGAACAGAACTGACTCAAGTCTCCCTTGTATGTAAATTGTAGTATTGCCTCAGCCAAGGAAGTCAAACATAGATATACAAGTATGTTGGTTTAGTTTAAAAAGAATACTTGTTTACATTGATTTTTATTAGTAACGTATGTCACATTCATCCATCAAATCTTAAAGTAGCATTGGCTCTTGTGATTTG
Organism: Ascaphus truei; assembly: GCF_040206685.1. Taxonomy (NCBI): domain Eukaryota; kingdom Metazoa; phylum Chordata; class Amphibia; order Anura; family Ascaphidae; genus Ascaphus; species Ascaphus truei. Next base: position 246,474,809 of record NC_134487.1, on the reverse strand, counting down.
TATTTTAAATAAATGCAGCCGTTCCTAGTCTTTAAGGTAATAGTCATTTTTATATATTTAGTTTGCATGGTATTACTAATTATCATTTATTTTTTCTATTATATTTGTGTTTTTAATAATTTTTTCGGTAATTGTTAAATGTGGTCTGATGTTCTTGTTCTCATCCCAGGGATTGTTATACTTTAGTTTCTGTTTTAATTAGGGTCTATTAACCTGCACGCCATAGAGTACTCTGTGTATAGAGGGTTTTTAGTGACTGACGTTACATCTCTCCTGTCCGTATTCTCCGTGGGTGCTTTTGTCCATCATGTCTAAATAAAACTTATTCTATTGATGCTTTTAATTAACCTATCAGGGTTAACGCTCATGAAGGAGCGCTAAGCTCATTGGATGGCGACATATGACTGATGTTGCATCTACATTGTTTGTATATTCCATGGATGTTATTTTCCATGATGTTTAAATAAAGTTCATTGTATTGATGCTCTTAATCAACCTATCAGGCTAAACACTCACGAAGGAACGTTAAGCCCCATGGATGGTGATATTTGACGTCACTCATTGGCGCGAACAGGAACTGTATTTAATTGCTGATTTATACCCTTTCCGATTACACCTTTAAAAGGGGTGTGTTTCCCGAAACGCGTAGGTGCATGGCTGCTACTTTAAGGCGTCTGTTATGATCCATTAATTCATCAATATTTCCTATTTTTCTATGTAAGCCTCCTCCTATTTTTTGGCAATGCTCGGCCTTTTTCTATCTTTATGTAATTACCTAAGCTGCCAATTGATCTGTTCTCCCATGATCAATCAGCAAAGATCCTACTTCCCAGGGCATGCAATATGGCTGCCTTTTTTCAAAAGAGGAAGTACTATGGCTTCCTAAATTAAATGGTTGCTATAGCAACCCGAGGAAGCTTAATACAGTACATAAAAAATCCTTAAAAGAGTGTGGGGGCAGGGGGAGTGGTGGCTGTTGCAGTAAGTATTATCTAATACTACACAACTGATTTATTTAAAAAAACAAAACAAAAACACACATATAGGATTTAGAAGGTAATGTTGCTTTAATTCTACATATGTACATTGTTCTAGTAGCCAGCTTGGTCTTGGAGACCTGTAAACTCTTTGTAGGCTGTGAGATAAATTTAAATGGGAAACATGCCAGTTTATGGATTACAGTGTGCAAGAACTTTCAAGACCTCACAAATCTCTTATTGATACCGTGATACGGTAACATGGGTCATACGGTGTGAGATAGCTACAGTACTGCATAACTGGAAGAAATGCTTGTGAGGTCTTAAAAAATATGACATGTCCTGTATAAAGAATAATCTTGCTGGTCATTACGGATTGGATGCCTTGCAATAATTCTACACCAAACACCTGCAAAATCCACTATAATGATTATTTCAGCAAATGCATTATAACATATATTTAAAAAAATTCCAACAGCTGTTCCCAACATATTTGTAAAAAAAAGTTGTAAACTAACAGTTCGTGCTTAGGAAGAGTGATCATCTTCCTGCAAAGAATGCAGTAAAAGTGTTATTTTGTGGTCCTGAGTATCTCAAAATATTTATTGTGAAATTCTTCTTGGATCTCCGGTTTAATATCTCACTGGAGACTATAAATTTTAGATTTAATTGACACGTGTGTGTGTGTGGCTGTGAGTGAAGATATATATAGATCTAATATGACATATAATATAATACATAAGATATATGTATAAAATTGCATTTTGAAGTTAAAACATTCAAGTCACAATTTTATGGAACATATTCAGCGATTAAAAAAACCCCACTAAAGGGGTAGAAAAAATGTAATGTACATTTTAGTATTATTACAAATTTCATTTATTAGAAGAATCACATTTCAAAATAATTGGGTAGTTTAGTGCTATAAGAAAGTAGATGGATTTCAAAAGTAGGCCACTCACATTACCCACAAAAATGAACATTTCATTGGAGATCCATCCTGTACCTGCCAAAGTGACCTTGGTTGGTGGAGAAATGACAGAGTGTTTTCCTGGCCGTGCCTGACAGCAGTGCGATCCCAGCACGTTTGACAAATCGCTCACATTAAATCGGGGGGCACTTTCGGCAGCGCTGGCGTCCCTATCCATCAGTCCTGATTACTACACAAACGTCAACTATGGCACAGAGCACATTTGTCAGGGAGAGTAAAAAGCAGTTGTTAGTAAGAGTACTACCTGTCATACTAATGGACTAAAATGTGTTGCTTTGTGTCTTGCAGGAGCTAACAGATTTGCAAATACAAAATATGGCCAACATTGTCTCTTAAAGCTGCTGTTTCTTTTTAAGTGCAGCATATAGTTCATGTTTGATAGGTTAGGGCAGGGTGCTCAACTCCAGTCCTCAAGTTCCCCTCCCCTCTCCAACAGGTCAGGTTTTCAGGATATTACAGCTTCAGCACAGTTGGCTAAATCAGAGGCTTCTGATAGAGCCACCTGTGCTGAAGCAGGGACTGATTGAGACACCTGTGCTGAAGCATGGATATCCTGAAAACCTGACCTGATGGGGGGATGGGGAGGCCTTGAGTACTAGAGTTGAGCATTCCTGGGCTAGAGCATGAAAGGCATGTAATGTATTCACAGTTGCTTAAACTCTTCGTTGCTATAGTGATCTGCAGTGCATCGCAGCTACATCATTGAATGCAATCTTTCTCTTACCCCTTTTAGGAATAGGGGCAATTCTATAATAACTTGCAGAGCAATAGAATTGCTGGTGTCTCTGCTAGCAAGAGGCTTAATGCATCAGTCCAAGTTTGGAACTCGGGAATCCTCGCTCCCGACAATCACACTGTATGTATAATATAGCAAACAGATGTAGCAAAACTTACATTCTCCGGAGGTGTGCCTGAAAAAGTGCAGTCACGCTGCATTGCATTCATGCCACCCCCCACTGCAGTAATCATCAGTCACTGGGGCAGTCACGTAGTGGTCCCATGTGGGAAGTCATGGTAGTCGTCCCACATCTTACACCGATGCCAAAAACAGTCAATCTTGCTACATCTGTACACTTCAGCACGTTTCTATGTGTTTGTCATGTACGTTTGAAGGTAGAGAGGAGAATACCCCACACCACTAATATTTAATTCTTTGTGTGGAACATGTGCTCCAATGCCGGGTCCGTTATAAGTACAAAATTAGACTTGTAAATGAGAGTCCAAAAACACCATAGGGGGTAATAATTGAGTAAAGAATCCTGCGGTATGGTATCCTTAATGGGGACCTATATTCACTGAAGGAACTGAGCGAAGGAGAAACTCCCTGCACAGAACCTCATTGGGATGGGCCCTAGAACACTATAACACCACATTGCATGTCATTTGAATAGAATAAAGTCTCTTACTCACATCTCTGGAGCATCCACAATCCAAATGGTGTATGGAGCGTGCTGCAACTTAGCTTGAAAATCCAAATCTACATCCATAGAGGTGAAGGCGCACTGCAAAGGAACTAATATGGCTGACCTATTACATTTTTATTTCCTGGGGCTTAAAGTTTTCCCTAATGAGTCAGTATCACTGAGCCATCACTGAGCCACTGATTGAGCCACCTGTGCTGAAGCCCTGCTGTGGCCCTTGAGCACTGGAGTTGACAACCCCTGATATAGACGGTTAGATAGTGAATCACTTTACAATGTATTCGTTATTGTAGCTGCACTATCTTTAAGATACATAGTTAAAACTGTGCAACTGTAATTTATTGTAGATGAGCATAAAGTTATTGTGACATTCAAACTGAACAGCTTTTGTTCATTTCATAAGATGTCACTTGTAACAGGGGACGGAGAAAATACAGAATTACATGCGGAGACTACAATAACACAGGCCAATCATGACGTCCTGCCTGTGTCCTTAAGTATCCTAAACAAAATTGTACCCAACATGACAGTACTGTTTCTAGTGATGGAAGTGACAGGATGCCACCAGAGGGAGGACAAAATAGCCCTCTAGTTCATTTTTGTTTGGTGTGTTTATGAAATGGCGAACCACGCTTGAGTTAGCATCTTCTGACTTCTCATTACCTCAGGTTCTCTTCAGCACAAACAATTTTATTCTTATGCTACTTTTAAAACGTAATATCTCTCTCTATCAAACGCAGACTGTGGTGCATAATTTTCTGAATTCTTGTGTGGAAGGTTAAAGATTCAACGTTTGATAAACTAATTAAATTCATGTTACAAAACTTTTTCCAGCATTTGCACTTGAAGGGTATATAATAATACATTTATTTCATATAGCACTTTAATCTCAATGGAATGCAAAGTGCTTCACAATTACTGTATAGTGCACGGTATGCAGCACATAGGATTTTTTTCAGAGAGATAAAGTGACTTGCCCAAGGTCGCAGGAAGCTGGCACTGGGATCTGAACAGGTTCCCCTGCTTCAAACTCAGTGTCATTGTTTTACAGTCAGTGTCTTTACTCACTGAGCCACTCCTTCTCTCACCTCTGTAAGGGGTTAGTCAGCCTTCCTATAAAAGGACCGCGCACGCACGGCAGTGAGCGCGGAGCCGGCCGACAAGGGGGGGGGGAGGACTTGGAAAATAAAGATTTTGTGCCGCTACTGCCGCGGGAATGTATGTATGTGTGTGTGTATATATATATATATATATATATATATATATATATATATATATATATATATATATATATATATATATATGTGTGTGTATGTGTGTTTGTGTGTATGTATGTATGTATATATGTACATACACACACACACAAACACACAGTACCTCACTGTCGCTCACAGCATTCACACAAAAAGTGTGTGGCACGTGCACGCGCGTTCGCACAGGCACGCACGCGCGCACGGCCGCACACTATATTACGGGCCTAAGTCTAAATGGGTTGAAACACTTATAGCAAAAGTCTTTGTTTACATACTTTGTGATCTCTTCTTTTTATTCTTTGTCCTGTTTTTATTTTTACAATTTGATGCTTTTGGAGACACAAACATTTGAAATTTCAAGTGTCCAGGAAGTTAAAATTAAGCTCTCCAGACAGCCCATTGCATTCTGAATGTTAGCATGGTAACCGCATAAGCTAGATGATTTCTAACACTAGGGGGAAAAAAACATTAAAAAAAAGAGCAGGAAATGTCAGGGGCAATATATTACCCAAATTAAACTCTTAGAGGCTTCTGGGGGGATTTCAGCTTTAAGGAGTTACAGTACTGTATATAGACAGTGACACAATTTGCTACATACAATCCAACAGGTATCAAAGGACAAAGAAGTTCCATGGAAACTGGATATGCTTTTCTTGTAGGTACAGTATTAAAGATGTTTGCAGCATTTTCCTGGAATCTCTACCAGTGGCAATAGGAATCCTAAATACTGTATACGTGATAAATCTGCTGTAAATGTAATTGATAAACAGAAGCAAAGTAAATGATCTCATAATAATAACCTTATTTCATATACTGTAGTGCTTTTCTCCCAGTGGTGCTCAAAGCGCTTTACAATTAAAGTACTGGTATAATGTGTGTTACACAGCACATAGGAGTTTTTTTCAGTGCCTGAGGTACAGGGAGATAACGTGACCTACCCAAGGTTACAAGTTGCTGACACTGGGAATCGAACCAGGTTCCTCTAATTCAAAACTACTGTAGAGTGATTGTTTACAAAATCAGTGTCTTTACTCACTGAGCCAAATCCTTCTCCCCGAGAGGGGCTTATTTCTTAGTGTCCAGTGTGGTTTTTTTAATAGAAATTATGGAGCACATTCATCATGTACCGGAACAGGTTATCCTACCCGCTCTCGTGTACTCTTCCATACTCTTCAATGGGAGTTACCTCCAGAACAGTTATAATAACCCGCACTTGATGAATACGTCCCTTTGGGTGCTATTCCTTAAACTGAGATAATGCTGGCTGGTGCACTGGAGTCAAACGGGACTTCCATGCAATAATGCCCTGAGCAGCATAACCCCAGTTTAATGCATAACTTCCTACAGGTAAGGCTGCGTACCCGCTAGTGCTGAGCTCACTGAGCAGACGGTGCTTGGCGAGGTGACTTGCATATATATATCTATATGCAAGTCCCTGCTCACGCGATGCGCGCCCGCGTATGCGCGGGCACACACACTCACGGCGCTCGGCGCTTAGGTAAACAAATTTGTTCAACTTTCTTGCATGCTCAGCTTCCCCTGCAGCGTCCCCCCCGCTCTACCGCCCTGCCCCCCGCGCGAGCGCTTGCAAAAATTTTGGAAGGACACCTGGCGCTCATGCTTGGAGAGCTCATGCGCCAGCGGGGACAAAGCCAGCAAGAAAGCAGAGGCATCCAATCTAGAATTATTACAGTGGCCAAATCAATGCTTTTCTAGGGTGTATTCGCTATTTACATTAGGTGATTTTTAAATATTCAAAGCTGCTTTAAGGCACAAATATTGAAATTGTATTTATCAAACTAAAAAAGAAATCAGAACACCACAAAACAGATGCAATCTTTATTCACAGAACACCACAAAACAGATATAATCTTTATTCACAAGTTAATTCTAGTGGGAATACACACAGGTATATTGCATTACCATGCACTATGTTATATACAGTCATACTATATGCTACACAAGTACAGGAGATGGCAGGGTCTGGTTACAGTGTCTGAATTACTTTGGAACAAATGTGAGGATGAGATACATCAGAGGATATGTTGTCAAAGCAGCATTGCTATAATACAGATTTTGGAAAACGACATTCCTGACTTGTAATGTAACAGACTATAAATTCTATCTGTGTAAGATACTTTGGAAGAATTGTATTTTTTACTATTTCAGCAAACCACTTTGGTATATCTCATATAAGCTTTTCTAGTTATGTCCACTAAGCAGTGACAGCTTTGAATTGACTATGTTGAAGTATTTCTTATTTCCGGATAAACAGTTGTTTGGAGGTAATGAAGCATTCTTTTTTATTGGTTGTTGGAATTTATAATGTTTAGGGAGCCATTTATTGCACAAGGATGGCACTAACCTAAAATTATGGACTTGGCACATTTACGGGACCATTAAGCAACCGCATTCCACACAAGTGAAGATGGCCTTTAATTTAAATCACAGTAGCTCCAATGTGGCTCTGACATAAGAAACAATTCTGTGCTCCTTGGTTGCACCTAACAATGTTGGGCTGGTTATATATGCATCAGCCACAGTTGCTACAATCATAAGAGAAAGCCATTCAAAGCCCGGTACTTCATCCTTTTTCAGTCTTATGTACTGTAGATGCTCTTCTTTTGTATTTTTGAAACTGAAGCAATATAGGAATACCTCTTCCCACAGAGCTCTGACTGAAAAAAAACCCACCCATTTGAACAATTATTCAGGGCTTTTTCATTATTTTGAATACGTGCTATATATAGTTAGTCCTTGTGAAAGTGCCGTTTGGTGCGAAACGCGTAGGATGAATTTTTGCAAATTGTTTTGTATTTCCCCATGATTTAAATAAAACAAATGTGATATTTTTCTAATTTTTACGAGTACCTGTGTGATAGTTGGCTTGCTGTGGTTTCATTCACTTCCGATTTCTGTCTGTGTACATTTCCAACCTTTAAACTGAATAGTCTCAACAATTAGTACTAAGAAGCAGACAAGCTTATTAGAAGGTATTCAGTGAAGGGAATTGTCTTTCCCATCCATATTGAAAGAGTTAATAATGCTTGCATGAGAGAACAGATTACAAAAGCATTTGAGAGATTATAGCCACACATACCAGTTTTTCTTTTGTTATAAAATGCAGGTAAATACAAAGGAATAAATGCAACATTACTCTTGTGCATGATCCCCTATGGCCTCTCAATTTAATAGCTTTTCCATATTCAGTGAAAAAAAAGGACAATCCTATTCAATGTATCCTCAGCAGGGCTTTAAATATCAAAAGGTTTTTCTTACCATTAGAAATAGATAAGTGCATTAATTACTAGACAATTACTTAGCATTTTTGTTCAGTTACACAATAAGGGTCGGTATGCTAAAAGGTAAAATTAAATTACATTTCTCTATATAATGGTCTGTATACCTTGGCACATGGTTTTGGTCAAGATAATTTGTATAAACATTAAATTAACAAACTTAGAATAGCCCTTTTGATGGGCAGCAAGAAGAACAAGAGCAGGACTTACTATAGCATAGGGAAAGAAAACTCAATTTCTAATGGCAATATAGACTGGATGACAATTATGTTACTTAGTATAAACTGAGGGTCTCTGACTGAGAGAATTGTAACCTTCAATAGATATCCTCAGGCTTTTTATTAAAAAAAGTGAAGCCTTGCAGTAATAATCTATTAGTTGCCACGGAAGTTATTAATTGTGTGTAAATTATGAGATGTTTGGGAGAGCAGCATAAGATTCTTTGACCTTAATTTAACGAAAGGTTAATGAAATACTGATGATATAAGATTCAACTATAATTACTAATAATAACACAGTAATAACATTGCATGCCTTATGATGGTACACTGATTGTATAATTTTCTGCCTCACAATACGTAAGTAAAAAAATGATTTTAATGATGGACAGCATGCCATATTTTTGCTTTTTCTAATGAAAGGTTGGTAATCCCTTTTTTTGCCCATCGTATCTGGAATTTCGGCAGGTAGCTTTCAGTTTTCATACTCTACCCACAGGTTATGTTTTCAATATCAACAAATACAGATAATCTAACTGTAGATATCTATTATTTGCAAAATGATGGCCAATTTCAAATCTGTAGAGGAAAGCATACTGTCATCTGTGTGTAATAGGGTACAATTTAGTCTTTAAAGGTTCCAATTTGAATGTATTAATGCCTAAGCATTAAATTATTTGGTTTCAACTGTCAAATATTCGCTTCAAAGATGCAGCTTTTAAAATACATGCTTTCAAAACCTGAGCAACCGTCTACAGCTCCTTTAAAATTACCCGTCTCATATTTCTGCCGTGCTGGTAAACCTTTTTACATTGTTTTATAAATCTCACTTGTTGTTAGGCTTGATCAAGCAATCACAAACTATCTAAACAATAAAAACTCTCTGCAATTAACCATCCTTCTGGTTCTGCTTCCCAAAGGAATCAGCCTAACAAACACAAGCAAACTGAAATGCTTGCTAGCGGTGTTACTATATTAGCTAATTAGAGAGTGTCTTCATCTATTATTAGAATCTTACAATAAAGAGAGATCTAGCTTAAATTAGACATTACTCGTTCAAAAAAACAAATGAAAATGGCTTTTGAAATTGAATTTGTATGGTTATTGTTTGTACCACAAAAAAATGGACATGTTTTTCATCTGATCATTAATCTCCTTATGAATGTTTTATCAGTCTCGAGCCAATATCATATTACAACATATTACTCAGTAGAAATCATAGCTTACTGCTATTCTCCTTATACATATTGGCTTTGTGTATCTTTTGTATTATACTATTAAAGTTTGCCAGCTTAAACATTTGAGAAATTCAATTCAGCTATTTTATTAATAATGAATATCTATTTTCTCATGGGAAAAGGTGCAATTAATAATAAAAAACATTGTGTGCCCAAAAGCCGCATCTTTGATTAATTGTACCCAGTTGGTCTATAACGACATCTGGAGGCACCAATACTTCCAACATGATTTACTATTGAGTACAATGGTACTCTGTCACCTAGTTTAATTAGGGTATTTAAATAAAAATTGATTAGATACCCCACATCACACAGCAGGACTTATTCTTGAGTTACACGTAACGAGAGCTGGTATGTCCTTGACTCCTACCCTAGGTATACACATACAGTATACATACTGTATGTTTACTTGTATAGACGTATAATACAAGGCCATGTCTAAAAATGTGGATGGAGTCCAGTACTTTTTATTTCAAAATGCATACTAGAGCGGTGATTCGATAAATGGAAGTTATACCTACTTATATTTAATGTATATATAGGTATATATGAGCACAATGCGAATCCAGAAATACAAGTGTTGTGTTATGGGGTTATGGTTCATAGGAGGTGCTCACAAGCATGTAATATCTTCTATCTCACATTGACAGAGGAACTAAAGTGTGCTGTACCTTTTCCTGTGTCCAATCTTTGATGTTCTTCGATTGCCCATTTTACATTGTTAATGTAGTTCAAAAGCGAAGAGAACCCACTTTTTTTTTTTTTTTTTATTGTTTAGGCATGGATTTAGGATACTGTGGACAAGAGTTGGAGCACAACTCCCATGAACTATATAAGGGTTATATAAAACGAAAACACAAGTAGTGCAATATTGTACAAATCCAGTGAATAATAATTGTGTAGTGGGTAACAGATGAACTCACAAAGTAAATATGTAAATCGAGCAGGTGTGTAAACCAAGCTTATCAGATTTATGCACCCGCTTGATTTACACATCTGCTTTGTCAGTGCATCCATTACCCACTTCACAATTATTATTCACTGGATTTGTATAATATTGCACTACTTGTGTTTTCTTTTGATCTATCCCATATATGGTCCCTGGGAGTGGAAGGTCTCCTTGATGGAGCAGCACCTCAGACCCTCTAGGGGTTGTATTATTATCATTTTGTATTTTTCGCAGAAAAGTGTATATATATATATACATCTCAACCCCATTATAACGCGATCCGTTACAACGCGAATCCGCTTATAACGCGATGCAAGCGTGGCTCCCAATTTTCGTATTTATGAATACTTTACAACATGATTATTGGTGTCTTAAATACTTTATTGTACAATGCATACAATTGAACATTATTTCTAACACGATTCGCTCATAACGCGATGTGATTCTTTGGACCCCAAGAACAACGTTATAAGGAGGTTGAGCTGTATATATATATTATTTCACTGATGTACATTATTGCCTATTACTTAACACTGTTTTTCTTAAGGATTGATGCACTTTGATTTTGTATTTGTATCATGAATTTAGGTTAACAATTTCTAATCTGGTGATATTAAGTTGTATGTTTCATGTAAAGAAATTTAAGCGTACACAGGAGGCTTATTTATTTTTCCCATCATCCCTTGACACGCACAGAGGGCTTCATTATTTTACCCATCACCCCTTGCCAAGTCTTGCTCTCTAGTAAAGTGAGACAGTGTATTTACTGTAGCTATTTGGCACGTTCTTTCAATTTGTACATATAACATTATAAAACCTAATCAAAATATACATACTAGAAAACTTTCAGCAAATGGTCAAAATTATTTTAATACATTCCCTGCCTTCTCTGTGTCTCTTACCAATACTTTTTTTTCTAATTCCACATTAAACATGATCTGAAAACACAAGCTACTGTAAGTATGAAGGTGTGGTCATAATTTCATTACAGTAAAAGCTTTTCTAAATAGTGTCAAGATTAGAGAAGTGTCTCTGTAATCCAATGAGTGCATTTTGTGTTATTATTTTTTACGTTTTTTTAATTGTTTCTCACGTCTGTGTAGGAAAACATGCATCTAACAAGAAGTAATTCCATACAAAATACCATTTTTATTGGCATGCCTTAAATCGCATTCACTGTATATCAGCACATATTATATTACTCCCATTAGGACTTGAGCAAGTCAGCTATACTTGAGTATTACTTTCTGCTATTAATGTTAGTGCAGAGGCTAAAAACATAATAAATCAAAGAGCACAATGGGGTCTATTCAATGGACATTCCAACCCGTTTATTAGTTCCGCTGTAGAATGGCACTATGTTGCATTATTTAGCAACTCCCTCTTAAACCCTGTATATACATAAACTAATGTTCTGTTGGGAAAGGCATCACATTATAAAAGCCAGTCATAAAACAATACTATAATTTATATATATATATATATATATATATATATATATATATATATATATATATATATATATATATATATATATATATAACCTTTTGTTTCAACATTGCCCATTATTCCCTCTAGATTGTAAAGTCTCAGGAGCATGTACCTCATTACTTTCTGTACCTGTTTGTGCTTGTTTGTCCTTATTTGCATTCAGTTTATGTAATTGATGTCACTTTTTACATGGAACCCTTATACGCTAATACTCGCTGTTAACACAGCTTTTAAGCATAGGAATCAGATACAAAGCCAAGGAAACCACTCACAGACATTTTTGTTTTGAAAATTCTTTTATTATGCAGAAAATCTTTACGACAAGATCATAACAATACATAAAAAAATCTTCAAAAGGAAAAAAAACTGTGCCATTGTTCAAGTAGCAGTGCATAACCCATACATCTCTCATACATTTACTTTTATGAATTTTTCCCCAAAGTAAAACCTCAACCTCAAGAGTGTCCTCCTCAACACGGCCATCAATGATGTAATAGTCTTTTAGCAGGCTGTGAATCAGCTTGTGATAGTCCTGTACCGACATCCTCTTCTTCCACTTGGTCAAACATTCCCTGGTGAATAGGAAAATGTCCTTGACACAACGCATTAGATGCCAATCGGTTTTGAGTGTATTCCTGAGAAACGTCCATGGAACATGTGAATGTGCTCACAAGTGATCTTTTTATATGCTATATGCTATACGGTGGAGGTTTCTAGTCGCCTTTTTCATCCACCATAACTTAAAATGTGTATGGTATACATATACATACATACATACATACATACATACATACAGGCATTCATACTGCTGGGAATTACTTGAAGAAACCGGAAAAAGAATGAATGTCTTCGGAAAGAAATACAAATCTGTGACATCATCACAAGGGTAAAGAAATTAAAATGGCAGTGGGCCGGAGATATGAAGATGTTCGTTGGGCAAATATGGTACTTTCTGGATTTCTAGTGATATCAAAAGACCAATACGATTCCATTTGGAGTGCCTGGCTGCATATATATATATATATAGCGGGGGCTGGTCCAGCTAGCTCTCTACCTTCCCCTGTCATGTAAGTTCTATTAAGATGTAGACAGTGACAGTCTATCCTATGTGGTTTTCCCCCTCCTCATGCTGAATTCTTGAGTGACAGGAGGGGAGTTGACACAGGGATTTGTGATAGCCAATGGTGATACAGAGACTGGGCCATCCCTCTTTGAGCTGCAGGAAGAAAATGCCTAAATTATAGATTGAAGTTCAGCCCTTAGGGGTGAGACCTTCAGGTTAGTTCCAGCCTGCCCCTGCATGGGGTAGGATGTGTTGGAAACGTCTCCTCCCGGCCCGGAATGAGACGTGCTCAGCTCCTTATGTGGGGACCCCCTTCAGCCATGCTGAAGCCCCCTATGTCTGGAGGCGCTGACACCAAGAAGAACAGGACCAGAGGGATCCCTAAAGGTTTGCCCTGTACCCCCACACCTTCGTGGGAAACTCATCTCTCCTGTACCACGCAGGTACCCAGCACTACACACCAAGCAGTCACATAGCCATAATCTCCCAGATAGGGGAGACGACATGTGCTCTATATATATATATACAAAACTGCTCTTGTTTCATTCTGAACTATAATTGTCATTTTGTTTTATCTTCGTGGAAATTCAGAAGAACTGACATTGGAAAAGCAGTTCTGTATCTCTATCCCCCTGTATTTAAGCTATTCTATTTACTTGAAAAATCACTATTCTTACCTACAAGCCATTTAGGAGAACAATGATAGTAGCTATTTTGTAGACGACTTCACACAATTATCTTTGATTTGAATGTCTGCAATGTATCTCAATAGAAGAAATCTGTTTCTAGATTATATTTTCCATACAGTCACAGTTTGTTTTCATTTGCAAGTCTGCATGCAATCAATTCATATATATATATAGATATATATATATAGCAGAAAATAGCCGTGTTAGTCCAGTTGCAATAGTGCAGAATAAATGAGTTCTTCAGTATACAGTAATATATATAATATATAATAGCATAGGAGTCAGTGTTTTTATGGAGTTACATGTTATATCGGATCATATACTGTGGGAATAGTTATAATGGTGAAGGTGACATTTATGCATTGATGTGTACATAATGCTGCACAATATAATCTGTGTGTTTTATAGAATTGACAAAGAGAGTGCTATAAATCTGAGTATCATCGAATAGAAATGGAACATATTACAGAAAATTGTCATAAAATATCATTTTTGAAAGCAATGTGTAAAATTAGCAGTGAATCTTCCTTTCACTGACTATTCATACAGATTTTAAAATACCAAGTTCAGCTCAGGTTATGTGCAAATATCACGGCTTGCTTTTAAATGGTTTTGTAGTGACATCAACCTGGGTGTACCAGACAGTAATCATTTGTACTATGTGGAACACCTCAAAAGTTGTTATTCGGTCCCAAAACTGAAAAGCAGCCATATACAATAAGGAATAGGAGCATTTATACAAGACAGTCAGTTTAATCGCAAGAAACCTGAAAGTATTTCCATGACAACGGTTGCTAGGGTATGTCTAATTGCGAAAGGTTTCATTTTAATTACGATGATATTTCTTTCATTTTTTTTTTTTTTTTTAGTGAGGCAACAGGGAATTTGTCAGGAAATACCGAGAGAGAAAAATAGCTCTTTGCTCTCCTAAAAGTACAGCTGGTCTCTTGATCCCTCGGCATTTTTAGTGTTGGTAATCACAGCAGAGAAAGGCTTAATCTTTTAAAAAGGAATCTGTGGGAGGTATTGTAATAGAAAATGTGCTATAATGCTACGATTACTCTTCACGTGATAAATTCATAGAAAACTTTCCTGGTCAATAAGAATTGGAGAATAGGCTGATGTTTGCACAGTCTTACATAAAGCCTGTTTAAATATCAACCAGTTCTAGTCAGTGCAATGTAGTCTTATTGAAAGAGGTTTATTTAGCAAGTTCCCTTATGCACTTTTGAGAAAATTATAACGCAGGGTGACTGTCCCTCTAAAAAGGATAATTTAGAAGATCAAAGCATTTTTAAAAATATACTGCCTTCTGGGTTTTGGTGTCAAATTTTCTTTAGAAATTAAAGAAAAGCATTTGATCACACAGGTCTATTAACATAGGAAGCCTTTTTAACATAGTTTAAATGTAGGCGTCAGATATCTATGGAGGGCTGTAGAAAGAAAATAATTATCCTCTTAAATTCTGCTTAAAATGCAACATCAACATAAAATACAGATGTAGCCACAGCTCTGTTACGGTCAGACGGAAGATTGTTTTGTGCGGTTATTTATGTACAGTAGATTGTCGGTTATCTGACTTTTGTTAACCGACACTCCATTTTATCTGTCATCCCCCCCCCCCTTCTCACTTACCGGTGGCAGAAGAAAATGACTGCAAACCACAGGAACGGCACCGGAGGAACACAGCTGGCAACCGGAGAAGCGGACCATGTCAGCGGAGGAATGAAGATGTTGACCGGTGTATGACTTCCGGTGTTACAATGCCCTCCTCCCCGGCTGTTCTCCTATTCCACTCTGCTCTTTCTCCGCACACTGGGTCTGATGGTCTTCTCCTGCCTGCTTCCGCCACCGCTCACTGTCAACTCCAATCCTCCGTTGACATGGTCTTCTTCTCTGGCCGCCAGCTTTCTTCCTTTGGTGCCGCTCCTGTGGTCTGCAGTCCTCCTCTTCTTCTGCTTCCGGTAAGCGAGAAGGGGGGGAGGAGATAATACTTTCCGTATTATCCGTCATTTTCCCTTATCCGCCACAGCATCAGTCCCGTTTAGGTCGTGTGACCGAGACTCTACTGTAATTGCAATTCAGTATGTGTGTTCGCCTATGATACTCAGTAATGGTCACGGAGCCATAAGAGAGCCACAAATTGCAAATAAATGCCGGGGATTTACAATTGGTTTTGTGTGACACCGAAAACAGTAAGTCTTGCTACATCTTTATGTGGGTTGAAGTTGATTACTGAATAGTGACTTTTCTATTGTTGTCTAGGAGGGTAAAAAGGTATTATGTGTGGGCAATAGCTTAATAAGAGGTCTCCACTAACAAGTATTCTACATCACTGTTTGCAAAGTTGAAGATTATTTTACCCTTTTAGTACCAGAGTGCCAAGACAAATTGAGACCATGTGATTGCTCCTCAGCAATCCCATGGTGTCCATGATGTTGCTGCAATGATGTGCAGGAGGTTTCTCTTCCATTCCGATTGTGCTCACCACTTCTATGGAGTGGCAAATGCAATCTCCTGTAGAAAATAAACAGAAGACAGATGACATTCACTAAATTCCACTCACAAGGGCCATCAGAGGGCCATCCTGAACATTCCTCCCAAGCGGTTAAACATTTTTGAGCTTGATGCTACAGTATGTTAATTTGTAGCTATCGTCTGTATTACCTTTTTTTTTTTATTAAAGGAAATATATATATATATATATATATATATATATATAAATAAATAAAAACACATTCTCACAACCAATTATGGGTTAACTAATAATCCTATCCAGTAAGGTCCGGTGCAGCCAATTTGTATTGTGACCTGCCGACAAAACTGCAAGTAAAGACCCCAAGTGTCACTAATCTTTAATCTGTGTTACTGTGTGTCATTTTGCCAATGTGCAGCTTGATTTATAGGTCCCCAAATGATCTCAGCAATTTAGGAAATCAAAAGAACAAGCTGGCAGGTTTAATGTATTGAGTAAAATATCAAGTGCTGCTACTTTAAATGGCTTATTCTCTGTCCAATTGCTGAACTGTGGAACAGCAAAGGTTAGGGGTAAGCGTTTATCCTTCAGGGAAGGAAACTATACATTCAATACGAAATCTCACTGTATCATCAAATATTATCCCCTGCTGGGTTACCCATGGCACAGTAAAAGTGACATTGGTTACAAAAGTAGATGCATGTATTAGTGGAAGAAAGGTGCTGCCCTACATGCAGGAAGAGAGAGAGACAAAGCATAGTCTCTGTGGGGGATTGAGACTGCTGATACAGCTGCTGTCACTGATTCTGGACTTACAGTAGCTACATTAAAGCAATCACCAGCTTAAATTATCCTGGCAGACAACAGCTCTATCTACAGTTTCACTTTTTCTGATCTTTAGTGTTTAGACTAAAAACTGATTAAACAAAATAGTTGGTGTTGATGTGTGGGTGCAAGTGTGTGCGTCAATGCGTGCAGAGTGAGGGTGGGCATATTCACTGGTTTTACCAGAACTTGAGAACTCAGTTGGTTCTAGTTATGGGTTTGTAAAATATTCTAGAAACAACTCGGCTTTAGAACCGCAAACCTGCCCATCTTTATATATAATATATATATATATATATATATATATATATATATATATATATATATATATATATATATATATATATATATATATATATATATATATATATATATAGTGTATATATAAATATATATATATATATATATATATATATATAGTGTATATATAAATATATATATATATATATATATATATATATATATATATATATATATATATTAGGATTGGTTGTACACTGCAACACCTAAAAACATTGACTAAATGTATAAATTCAGCATGTAATCAAAAATTAGATATGCCATTAAACCCCCATCTGCCCTTAATAACTGAAGAATCCAGTCTTAACTTAATTATAGCAGCATCAAGACAATATCAAGTCTAAACATTCTAGACTGATTCTCAGCTCAGCAAAATAATTGAAACTGTAATAGACTTGGATGTAAACCAAAGGAAAGTTATTTTGCATGAGATATCTTTAACAATGTATGGGGTTTATGGGCAGATTCATCAAGCTTGAATTTGGTATCAAGAAACAGGATGCTTTTTTTTCATTCTAATTTGTCATTTAGGTATATGCCTCAATATCAACTTGAATGTGCATTAAGGTGTCTTCTAGCCCTGGAAGGTGTCTGATTGAGTAGCTATGCTTAATAAATATGACCCAAGATGTACAACACATTAACAAGTTTTTACTAGTTTGTTTTTTACATTTCACCCACATGCAAATGAGCTTGTTTCTTTTGAAATAATTCAGATCTATTTTTACCTGTCTTCAGTGACATGTGCTTTGACGTGTTTCACAGTTGAGGTTTATTTGAGAAAAGTGTTTTGATTAATAATTCTCTTAAATATCCAACATGTAGCAACATAGACCTTGTCAATTGAGGGAGACTGGTCCTTTAATGGTAGTTTGACACTGCAACATTTCGATGTAAAATCAGCTTATCCATCAGGTTTTGCCTTGTGTGTATTGATTGCGGGGTAATTTGTCTCTAGTGGTTTTACAGGGGCAGTCATTGGAATGACTGTAATGTTGTAGATATTTCTGACAAGGTCCATTTGGAAGATCAATTAAGGATTGTTTATGGTGCTTGAAAGAGAACTGGTAAATCAACATAAATGTTCAGAGAGAAGTGTGGGTTTCCAAAAACAATAAAAAGAAGATTAAAAACAGATTAGTTAGCAATAAATTAAGCAGCAAAAGACTTAACAGACTTTTATACGCCATAGATTGCCTCTGTAATGAAGAAGTTTAAATAATGAATTTTGGCTTCCATTTGGAGATGCAGCGAGAATCTTTGAAAGCATTGATGTATGTATTTTTGATTATTTCCTAGTTTAGCACATGTAATGCATGTATTACCAGCCCTAAACAGGCAGTGCCTTTTAGCATAAAAGGAAAATGTAGTAAGGATATTGGCATATTTAATAGATTGTATGTAGCTTATGGACACCTTTTTTTAATTTATTTTTTCTATGAAAAATTCAACTTTGAACTTTTCCATGTTGAATAAAATCTTTGTTGAGTTTTTACGACCTTTATCTGATGTCCTTTGATGAAAAAACTAATGAATTTGTATTTCTTTCATTGTACATATACTGATTATGAGGCTGTCATTGACCAAACAGATAAGCATAACTAGCTGCTGTCCTTGAATTCAACAGACTCGGGGAAATGGGGAACCTATTCATTATGAACAGGATGCATATACTGTCAATCAAACCGTTACCTTTAGTGCCGAAGGGGCTGCAGGAGCGGGCCACAGCCCTCTGGCATATCACGATTACAGTCCTCTTCCAGCCAGATTGCATTTTACAGCGAAAACTAGAAGATAGCTCATGGCGTAGCTGCTGTGATAGGGTCCCTGGAGTGCAAGATCCAATGACGTGGTGACCGAAAGGGGATTGAATCTTTCTTAGGGAGCTGCTTACACTGATAAACTGTTAACATATTTTTTTTTTCTATCTGGAACAAAGAATGAAAGGGTTAAACAAAGCATCCTCTACTGATTGGTTATTGAATTATTCATTTAGCTCCTGCATACATAGTGCTCTACATTAAAAAATAATACAGGTACAAGGATTCCTGCCACTAAGAGCATAGGATATAATTTGGTATCTGAGATGCAGGGAGATGAAATGAGCAGGAACTGTAATTAGCCAACATTAATGGGTGACAGTATAAATGTAAAGTGTCTTGATCAAAAATGTTTTGTAAGCAACATACTTACAGTATTATTTGCTGGTACATGGTCTCTGGAATAACCCCTTATGTGCTAGAGGGACTGGAATGCATTTGCAAAGCAGGTTAAAGTCTCATCCCCACAATTTTCTTCTAGAAAATAGTTTTATGTCAAATAGTCCAGCAGTATCTATTAGTAGAGGAGCACTGACTTAAGATCATTGTGGGATAGGTTGATAATATCCTTTTTAATCTGAAGAATATGTTTGCAGAGATTGCAGAAATGTTGGCATGGCTTGAGCTTTCTTAGCCATTTTAGGTGCATACTGTAGCTTAATGAAAGCAATGTGCACTGCATGTTCATTGGAATTTGCCAGTATGTTATTTCTCTGAAAGACTTGTTGGGCGATTGAAAGGGTGATTGGATGTGTCAAGCTATGAACAAACAGTAAACATGCTAAAGAGGTTAGGGGTCCTACTCTGCCATTTGACACCTTCCAGTACTGGAAGACACGCTACCACCCATTTACGTCTGTGAGCCATAAGGTGTGTTTTAGTGCTGGAAGGGGGATCTAATGGGATAGCACCTCTTAGTCAATATGGGCCTAAATGCCTGAGGGATTTCCCTTTAACTCTATAGCACCAGAGTTCCACAGCCCCTGGGGCACACGGGGATCACTTGTACTCTCTTCAAAGCGATCGTGTGATTGCTGCATCACAGGGGACAGTACCAGAAGAGGCTAGATCGCATTTAACACTCCAGAGAGGAACATACTAGAAAATGAGCCAGAAAGACCATGGCTTAGCCACTTTGTCATGGGGTCCCTGGAATGCTAGACACCATGACGTGGTGGTTATATCGTGGTGTAGCCAAAGGGTTACAGTGGCAGTCCCACGCAGAAGCTTTAAAAAAGAAGTAGAAGCACTTAACATTAACATGCTTTATTCTTAAAAGTATATAACATCATGTTATTTTTTTTCTTTTCAGTCATTATTAGAAATGCTAAAATAAATATCTATCCTGGAATCTGTAGCCTACTGGCTTCTAAGGGGAAAATGGCAGCCATCTTTATTTCAGTCAGAAGTCTATGATTTGAGAGACTGATACTTTTGATTGCAACATCATAAAAATAAGAGAAAAATATAAAATTAGAAAGCACAAGGAATTTTGTTAAATAGCTACATTAACAACAACAAAAAGATGAAAAGAAAGCTAAATAACTGTTACTGCACCTTTAATGCCAAGCCATATACCACATGTTGCTATACTATACTGCGGGGGATTTAAAAGGCCAGTGCCTTCATTATAGTGTGGGTAATCTCATTAGGAGATTAGGAATATTCTTAGAATTGACCCAGTACAGAAGGTGTCTGGCCCCATGCTAGCTAGGTTAGGATACGGTAGATTTAAGTAGGATATCTGCTAATCCAGGACTAGTTGAAACTATTCTGAGTAACTAATGTGTTATACTGTATCCGCGAACAGGTCAAACTGAACTGCAACGTAGGAATAAGTATCACTAATGCATGGTTCAGGATTTATACAGTATACATATTTCCAGTATTCCACTACAAGAGCTCATGTATAGGAAGAACATCGCAGTTGGTGTCAGCTTTGAAAACAGAAGCTATTTTTTCATTACTCTGTAAAGCACTATTTATTTGGTGTTCATCACTCAAGTTTCAGAAAGAAAAGTCAAAGTGTAAAAGTTTGATAACTTTATATTTTAGCGAAGGTTAAAGTAACAGGAGTAGATATTCCCTTTAGAATGTATACCTTTATCATTGCTCTGCTTCTCCCTCTGCTGGTCTTACCATAGGTTCCGTTTGTACTCTTTCATCTTCATTAAAATGAAATATATGCAACTAATTATGGCTTCATCCTATCTTAAAGCCTAATTGACTGTTTTAATAAAATCCCTTTTTTTTTTTGCTTCAATTTGTTTTCATTTTTAGTTGACTAATATTTAGATTACAAAAGACAAAAATCCCCAGTGCTACATCCACTATGCTAAATTGTACGGTTAAATACTTATCTGTTTTTCTTCTCATAAGTGAGGTTTATTTAGTTCAATTCTTTTGACACAAATATATATGGGGTGGTGGGTTTGGGCTCTGAGCTTGCAGGGTTGCATGTGTTAATATGTAGACTAAACTGGAGCAGACGTAATTTATGTTAAATAGAAGTATTAAACATAGGGTGTGCATATTTTATTGCCCAAGTTCACAAAGGGTTGCCAGGGGACCAAGTTCCAGGGGCACAGTGAATCACCGGATGAGACCGGAAGTGACGAAAGATGCCGGCTGGAACGGCGTGGGTCGCGGTCCACGGAGCAGATTCAAGTAACTGGAGCTGCTCGTCTCATTTTTTACTTTGCTCATTTGTTTATATGAGTGTATACCTGATTTCTATAAATTGGACTTTTATACAAAAAAGGCTTTTGAATCTCATCTGTAGCTGTGTGGAAACAGGGGAGAGAAAAAAAAGATACCTTTACGTGCCTGGGTTCAGGCACTTACACGTAAGCGCATATCTCACCACCATAATCTTTCTACATTGTATGAACATACTTCACTATATATTTTTCTTTTCTTTTTCCAATTTTTTGGAGGTGCGCTGAATCATTCTGAAATCCAAGTTCACAAACCAAGCAAAATTTGCCCTTCGCCCATAAAAATATGTATATTTTTAAAAGTTCACAAGCAGTTCGACCAGTAAAAGATAAACTGAATTCCACACCCTGAAATATGTTGTGTTTTTTTTGCGAGAGAAAGTACTATTTCAGAGTGTTTATGTTAGTTAAATATAAATTTTCTGGTGAAATTCCCCAATTTCTCTAAAACGTACTATAGACACATTTGAAACAATTTCCCTAGATCTTCAGCTAAATTTTAATAGCTTTTTGGACAAAATGTTCAAGACAACATGTTGTTACTTTGTCAAACTTTATCAGGTTTGAGCGAAACCATGGTGCAGTGAATTCTCAGCAAGTTCACAAATATCTACATATGACAGCATGACTTCTGCATCCTCCCCTGTAAGCATAGCTGTCTTCATTGTGATGCTGTCTTTGTCAGTCAATGCAGATGAAATGTGATTGGAGAAATGAGCAGAAAACGGGAACATTTTCATTTAGTTATTCATAGTAGCAGAGGACGTTAAACTTGCAAAGATGTAAAAATGGAAAGTTCTATTTTTATTCTTGTAGTATGCTTTTATTTCAGTTTTTAATTTTGAAGACATTACTCTACATCTGTGTTTTTCAACAGGGGTCCCAAGGAAGCCTTAGATTCCCCGGGCATCCCTAGAGGGTTCCCTGCAATTTTCAGGCTCATTGAAAACTGTAACAAATACAGAAGAATTTACAATGCATCTGATCTCAGACACACTATTAGACATGGTTGGGGTTCCTTACAATGCATCGGATCTCAGACACACTATTAGAGAGGGTGGGGGTTCCTTACAATGCATCTGATCTTTGGCACGCTATTAGAAAGGGTTGGGGTTCCTTACAATGCATCGGATCTCAAACACACTAATAGAGAGTGTTGGGGGTCCCTTACAATTCATCTGATCTCAGACACACTATTAGAGAGGGTTGGGGTCCCTTACAATGCATCTGATCTCTGGCATGCTATTAGAGAGGGTTGTAGTTCCCCCAGAATTTGCCATTATAGGATTCCTTAACCAAAAAAAGGTTAAAAACAACAGTGCTCTAAATGATCATTCACCTGTGTCTTTTCATATTCAGGTTAAACAGTCCCTTTTTTTCTTTTCTTATTTGTATATGTAAAACGTAACAATGTATAATTCTACATTCTTACCTAAGCTGGCAATAGTTTGGTGCTCCTGTTCTAAATCTGTAAAAATCATGATTGTGTGCCTAACTAAATGGCTGCCTTCTACGTTTGTGCTGCAGTCTGTGAAATGCTGCAACTGATATGTAATATGTTACTAAGTGTAACACATTATTGTTACAGCTTTCAGAGCAATAGACAGTTTGCTGTTTGGAACACAGCAACAGATTGGTTTGTGATACTTTGTTGCCGTGGAGCAGAGCTCCACAAGGGGTGTGTAAGAGCCTGTTTCAAAAGAGGAAGTAGATATGACTTTCTAAATGGTTGCTGTAGCAACCAAAGGATGATCAATACATTTAAAAAAAAATCATTAAAAGTGGCATTTGGAGCTAAAGAAATGCAGACAGTATTAGTTAATAGTACAGAACTGGTTTGCTTAAGAAAAGCATGTAGGATTTTTCATGCTTTGCTGCATTAAGGGAGTTTCTCAGTGAGTAAAAGCACTAACTCTGAAATCAATTACACTGATTCTGAAGCAGGGGAGCCTGGTTCAAAGTGTTTGTGTCTCATGACTCTGGACAAGTCACTATATCTCCCTATGCCTTAGGCACCAAAATTAATTTGTGAGATTTTGGGGTAGAGACTGTTTGTGCCTGCAAAATTCTATGTGCAGTACAACGCTGCAAACACTCTCAAGGTTATATATATATATTTTCAAAATGGTATTATTTATTATAGTCTTGGGATGTATCTTTGGTGACTAGTGACATCTGGCTTTAGGTTTTCAGGAGAAGATTTTTCTTTTCAACAGATGTTTTTGTTAGAAGAACTGTAGTTTACAGTATAATGAGCATCACCAGGCCCTAAACTGAGCACTGCTAAAGGGACCACCTAATCCTTACTAATATTGGTTAGCCGTATCTCTCATACCAATAGATAGCCATAGGAAGATACTCTACTGCAGGGGTAGCCAACTCTTGTCCTCAAGAGCCACCAAGAGGTCAGGTTTTCAGGATATCCCTGCTTCGACTAAGCCACTGATTAAGCCACCTGTGCTGAAGCAGGGATATTCTGAAAACCTGGTAGCTCCTGAAGAGTGGAGTTGGCTACTCCTGCTTTACTGTGTTAGTGATAGTGAATTGGAGTTGTAAAATCACATTGAAATGGTTACCAATGTGGTGACACGAACCATGCAGAATCATTAAGTTGTCGCTTTTAAAGACGTATTCAATGGTCATATTATTAATATATTATATATTATTAATATACCTTGTTAAACAAGCATAATTATGCATAGTTTTTATATTTCGTTGTTATAGAATACAAATCTGTTTTTTTTAAGGTTTTTCAGTAGTGCATAAAGTGACTGCGATTCTCTCCCTCAGGAAATAACGATGTTGTTACTTGCGACCTAGTGATTGAATGTTGTTACATGATATCTAAAGAGAAATAAGAAAAAAGAGAAGAGTATTGAGTGTTGGGACGAGTACTTTGATTTCATATATCTTTCTGTAGGCTGTTTTTGGAAGGATTACCATTAATTGTAACTAATGATTTTTTTTTCTCATTGGCAATTAAATACAAGAAGGAATATGATGATTGATCAATTTATAAGTACATTATTTAGCACTTTTCTTTAAAATCCCAGTACTTCTCGTGAGTTACAAATATTTTCTGCTAGAATTGCTTAACATTTGTTTTTCATCCTAATCATACCCACGTCAGTGAGCTATTTTAGTGGATTTAAACTTTCACAGAAATACTGGGTCCTCTGCAAATATGGGCCATGTTGTGAATTTTCAAAGCACATCTGATAATCCAGCTAAATTATTTGAACTGCAGAATTACAGCATCTATTTTTGCGTTCCTTGAAGCAGAACTCTTGGCCGTTTTTTTTTAAAAATTATTATTATTATTGCTTTTTGACATTGCTTGAACCTGGGGGCTATTTTCAACTACTGGGACATCCAGGTTCTCCAGATATTTACAGTGTTCGTTGCCACAATCTTGTCTCAATCTCAAGGAAACAAAATGGCTGCCAAAGTGCAGGCCAGTAGGAAGACAAAATGGATGACATGGTGGCTTTCTTTTTGATGACCACTGGCTCAATTTGCAAACACCCAGAAAGTAAACTGGTATCTTGGGAAATGGGTTGGTCCCTAGAGATAAAAATAGCATGGTTAAGCTCCGTTAACCCCCTGGTTAAATCACTATATTAAAAATGTAGTCACATTTGAACAGGATTGCTGCTTTAACTATACCCTAGTGCAGCAATTCGCAAACTGGGGGGTGCGCACCCCAGGGGGGGACGAGATTAACTGCGGGGGGTGCGAGGTTTGCAGAGGCCCCATTCTATTCCCAAAGACACTTAAATGAAATGTCGGGAAAGCAGCGAAGGCCTCTGTAAACCTTACTTACTGTGGTTCAGCCGGCATCTGTAGACGCGTCACCATGGCAACGCGGCGGCAAATGACTCCACAGGGTCAGGTGACGCCCAGACGCCGGGAGCCACGGGAGGGAGGGGAGCACGTGGAGAGCAGGACAGCCGGTGGGGGGGTGCATGGGGAAAATATTTCGCACCCCTGCCCTAGTGCATATTCTCTTATATTTGTTGCTTTTAAGGTTAGATTTTTGGGGCCTAAACGATACAAAATGATTAAGCTAATCATAAACATCAAGATTGCAGACAAAATGTTGTATACATGAGTGCTTTGATGTTGTTACTACTACACATACCTTTGTTTGAACCCCCTAATATCTTGTCATGTATTGGGAAACATATTAAAGTTAAAATCATTTTTGCAGGTTCTCTTCAAATGGGATTTTCTCAAATATGTTGATAAATCTGTGGGTATGCATCTAAATAGGACTTCCCTGAATTTTTTTGAAAAGTTAGATTTTCCGAAGTTCGGAATAAACCGGGAAATTTTGCAGGGTTCTTGAACTTAGGTGAAAATGTTGCTTATCTCTTCTCTTGTTAAATTCCCCAAATTCAATAGATTATTGAAGCTATTCAGTCTTCAGATGCTGATCGCTGATTGCTTGTACAATTGCTTGGTGTATTCTTGTGGTACAGCTCAGTTTTATTATATCTGACTCAGCAAGAATTATATTATAGTACTGTATGTTTTGTTTACAATATAGCTCAAGCGTAAGCATTTGGAATAAATAAATGCAAATAACAGGGACAGAAATTGCATGTAAGTTTAATTAGACATATATCAAACAGCATCTAAATGACAGTTTTGACACCTCATCTATTCTCTGGGCATTGCCCGTCTTCTTTATCTGTGTGGTGCTTAGCAACCAATAAATCTGCAATACATTTCTGTACGTTTCTGCATAAAAACTAATAAACCCATTATTCATTAACACCTTCAGTACTGGGATAGGATGCAGCACACTTCTGAGAAGTTCAGTGTAAAACTCCCTGGTGCTAAATGAATAAAGGCAGTGTAATGTATATGACAGGATATATAAAATACTGTAATGAATCTGGTACTTCTGGGGTTAATCAGGGCTAGTTTAAGGTCTGCTAGAATCTAGAGATACGGACATCTGTTTTGCCAGAGATGGGATTAAATTATTGCTCTCCTGACATTCAAGTAAACAGAACACTTTTAAAGGTACTTTCAAAGCATTCTTTGAAGGGATCCATAGAGTGCCAAGGGGCGTGACTAAACCTACTGTTCAAAAGATATGACATATGGAATCCTGGACCTGACATCTATTCTGAAGTATAACGTTTAGATATTTGTACTAATTTCAAAGAGGCAAATCCAATAAGGCCAAACACTTGCTGTTTAGGAGGTGACGCACTAAGTATTAGGGGAATGAAGTTATGAGTGTGTTATATATTCAGTCAGATTTTAAACGTCTTTTTTAGATGATTTTTTTCCCCGAAGTCATAAAACTGTCAGTCAGAGCTGATTTACGACAGGAGTGGACTTATGTTCTTTCAATGGGGAAGAAAGAGTACATAAGTTTCACCAAGGAAATATGAAAATCAGAATTCAACAAGAGGTGTGTTTTGGGTTCAGATATGTGAGTTCTCGTCTTTCCTATGCCAGTGACCTCTCTGGGAAAGACCTATGACATATGGTAATGTACGGTTTAGGGTGTTCTGTTTGTTTTATCCTTCTATTTTAAGAAACTGTTCTGCATTTATTGTAACTGTATGTTCTTGTAATAATCTTTTTCTGTAAAATAAGCACTGTATATTTATATATATATATTAAAACAATCTTTAATAAGTAATGCTTTGTGCTCTGAATGAACTGAACTGAACTACACACTTTGTAAAGAGAATTTATGGCTTAAGTGCATAGTTTTTCTTTAATAAACAGGGACATTAAACTCTGCAAATGTATTTGATATTTGTTGGGTAGTGGCAGCGTATAGCTATGATTGCAATTGAGTAAGGAGGAAATATTAACTCCTTTGAAGTACCTTACGGAGGCGAAATGTGAGTTGGCTAGTTTAGGAGTGTGTATTAACCCTGGTTGCATATCTAAGTCATATCTAAGTCACGTGCTCACAAGGGTGCTGTTCATGACAAATGGTACATTGGGACAGATGGAGGGTAGACATTACTCATTTGGAAAGGTTCGGAAGGTGAAAAGTGGGTCAGGTAGAGAGCTGTGTATTAACCCTTATCCCATATGCAGGTCACGTGCTCACAGGTGTGCCCTATGTGACAAGCAGGTTATATATGCCCTTTTTATAATATAACCTCTAAAGGTATGACAAATGTATGTTCAGTACTCAATTAAAGAGCTAAAACTGAATGATTGATATATTATTACATTTCTTATTGTTAATTACGAGAATGTAGAGATGTGCAAAACTATCCAGTGCAATTTTATGCAATTACTTTGTTTTTTAAACCAATTTTGCCTACTTGCAAAACGTTTCGCCAAGCTTCATATGGCTAAAAATGTTGCAAAACTGGTCTTAGATTTTGTAATTTCTCACACTTTCAACAAAATATAATCAGACAGTGTCTGAAACACAATGTGTGTTCCCTATATTTAGTCTTAACATTATGGGAATCTTGGGATTTTAGAGAATTTTGCAAATTGGCATAATAAAATAAATTGCAATGCACATTAAATTAATCCTTGGCGGATCGCTTCTGAACTCTGACTATGCTGCAAAAAGGGGCATATTCATTGTGGTTCGCAACTTTCTATGAAAGTATTGAACATCTCCAGGAGGAAGCCATTTTGGATTTGTGATGTCATTCTTGCTGCAGAAAGAACAAGAGAATTTGCTGTATTTTGAGATTGTTCTCAAAAAATACTCCTGGTTGCTGCCCTGGTGGCTTACACTGCAGCATAGATTGGGTGTGGGGTCTTCCGATGTTCTTTAATCAAAAACTGTACAGATTACTGACTCAACATGCTACATTTCTGATTATCTGTAAGAAGTGATATTGGAACTAAAATATGACTCTCACCTGGGTGAATTATACTATTTAAAATGTAATTTTGGTATTGTTCATTTGGTGTATTTTGACATTTCTAACATGTTGAGGCTGCATAATGGGGGTAGCCTGCAGCCTTCTATAGAGTTTTCAAAAATGTTTGGATAACAGGCAGTTTAATTGGACAGACTCCAAGTGGGCTCATATTGCTTTAAGCATTTAACGTATACAGCTAAAGAATACTTATAGTTCTGCTAAAAAAATGTCTACAAAGGATTTTCCGTGTAAGTTTTAACTCTCCAGGGTTATCTGCACTGATAATAGGAATTTTTATAGGTGTGCCTTTAGGCACTGACATGCCTAGCAAAGCACAAATCTACATTTGTGGCTTTTAAACAACAGGAAGGTCAGCACACACTCGTCAGACAGGCCCCTTTAGTCTTGAATCCCAATCATACGGATAGTGTAAGAAAACACAGGTTGTTTTTGCTAAGGGCTGGCATAGAGCGAGCATCCCTGGTATGTTAAAATTGAATTCAATTAGAGGGTTAGCAGGAGCAATGACCTTCAAAACACGGCATCTTTTAAAACAGCTGCACTTTCTGTCAGCAAAGATATTACAGCAGGGATCACTGAGCCATAGGAAGAAAGTCGTTGTTTTAATCCTATCTTTAGCCATTGATTTTAATATTATGCAAGTGGATTGTACAATTCGGCAGCTGTCTATCACAAGGGGAGTACAGGAACATTTATTTTTATATATTACAAAAAAATGTATTAAGAAGAAAACAACAGATGTTTGGGTAAAGATGAAATGTCTGTAATCCAGTGATTATGGATGGAAGTGATACCGTGATGCTAAACTCCCTTCAGGTTTACTTCATTAATTATGGTGGTGCGAGCCAGGCCCTGCGCTTACAGAAGCCCCACACTCTTCATGGCCCAACTTCCATAACAACAGTTTAAATGTTGGGATGGTTAAATTAACCACGACAACATTTAAAGTGTGATTACCGAAGTTGGGCCAGGGGAGAGCTCATGTCCTCTGTAAGAGTTGGCATCTCCAGCTACTGTGCATTTTCACATGATGGGAAGCAGAACTTCGGAGGGTTTAAGAGCCCCCCCACAGTGCACTGGGCTCTGCCACCAGCCGGCTCTGGTACTGTGCATGTTAGTACATGCTTGAGGAAAGGATCTGAGAGTCTGCTGCTAAAACATTTGTCATCTAACAGATATCAATTTTACACAAAGCTTCCTCGGAATTCTTTATAAATAATATTTACTGCCGACTGACGTGTCCCCAAAATCTACACTTTTCTACAAGACACAGTCCGTCAATGTAGATCTCAGAAAATAAAGACAATGACAAAACATTTCGATAGTAGAAAAATCATTAAGACATCTAGATGCAAGCAGAGGATATTAATGGGAGTAAGGGATAGGAACATTAAATACATTCTGTTTGAAAACACAACTTCTCTACCTTTCTTCAGAAAACACTGAATCCTCCTCATTTTTTTTCTAACAGAACTTGGAACTGTGGCAAGTTATTTGAAAATCCGTTTGATGTGTGTCTCTGGTGGTTAACTGTGTGTGACTGCTCGCTCTCTGAAGTCAGATGGATGGCTATCCTAGAAAGAGGCTAAAAAAAAAAACCCAGCACATCACCAGCTTTGATCTGTATATTCACTCCCCCTGGGATTTTTCCACCTTTTCAAGTTGGGGATCAGTTAATTATTAGATGAAATTGGTTTGGGGACCTGAAATCATTTTGAAGACTTACAGTCGTTCTCTTGGTGATGCTGTATGCTCTTTGATCTACAGAGCTGTGTTTTTAGAAGACAGTAAAAGCAGTGTAACCTGTAGGTTGAAGATCCTAGTCATGTAAATGGGGAGCATCCTTCACAAGACATTTGTTTCATCCCTTTCTCTTACATGTCAGCTCTCTCCACCTAGTTCATTTCCCGTGTGGCTCATTTAGGTCCTGCAGCAAAGCCTGGCTGCGCCCTTGCAGAACGACCTGCGGTTTCTGTCCTTCTAAAGAAAATTCTAACTATGGTTAGTTGGCACAGATGAGACGGGAGACGCTGCAGGTAGTAGCTTTGACAAATAAAATTAACTGGGAAACATAAGGTACTTTGATCTTCGTTAGGTATACTTAATAAGAGTCATCTTAAAATCCAGTCAAACTTAGCATGATCAATTGAATTTGCAATACATTTGCAAAAATCACTAGGCTTGTAAGATTATCTTTATTAAACATGTTTTTTTGTCAGGTATATGTAATAGCTTTCCAGCTTCAAGCCCCAATAACTCTAAATCAACTGCTTTTGCTACATGATAGTTAGGGATAAGGAGTTAAAGAAATATATAATGCAGCCACTTGTTTAACACTGCAGAAATCAGGACTAAGCTAAGTTGCAGTTTGTGGAAAATCCCTATGGCAAACTTATGTAGCCCCCTTTCCCCTGTGTCTAGGGTGACTACGTGCGGTGCTTTACCTGATGGCTCACAGGGATGGCCTGATCCTCCGCTGCAGGGAGCCTGGGGTGTACATAACATGTTTGCTAACAGCGCCTCCACCTGAGATGGATCCTCACAAAGTGGGATAGCCCCTCCCAAGACAATATACCCAGTAATACACACAAGAGTAGGGTATAACAATATTTACTGGACACGTACTTATAACACAGAGAATGCAATGCAACATACACCATACATATATCTACATAGACCCGCTGAGCATCTCCACAGAACTTGGGTGCAGGGGCACCAGTGTCCCAGTGTCCAGCCCACAATTGTCACTCCCACCCCAATTGGGTGTGACAGTGCTGCCCACAGTAGGTATGTTATCGTTGGTGCACTTGTTGGGCTGTGGTACCTGCCAGGTGCTTCAGCACCTGGAACAAACAATTGATGAAAGGGGTTTGTCTGGTTCCACACAGTCATCATATGCGATGGTGTCCGCCTCCCGCTGGTGTGTCCTACCATGATGAAAGTCTTTGTATGTCGCAGCAGTGGTCTGGTCCCAGACCACAAGCCGCAAGGCTCTGGACAGCGTTGGCTGTGTCTCATACACAGTGCAGTATGGTAATCTCACTATAGACAACTACTGAGGAAAGTGTCCCTGACTATGGGCCTTCCCTGTAGCAACCACAACCTAATGGGAGCCGGGGCCTAGCTGGGGCTTATAAGGGGGTCTCTGGCCTAGTTCAGGGGCCACTGACATCATCACCCTTCTGTGCTCCGACTGGCGTGGTCCCTAGTTGGCCATGATCCTTGCAGCCCTATTGGCTGTTCGCGCCCAGTGATCGCAGCCCCTGAGTCTGCTGGGAGTTGTAGTCCATTGCGGAGCCTGTTACCTCTAATGGTCGCCGCACTAATAGGCTCCTGCGCATACGCAATGCCCTGTAATTGCTGTCGCAACTCTGATGCCACCTGCGCATGCGCTAGACATCACTGCGCATGAGCGGCACACAACAAGATGGCGGCGCCCTGTGAAGGGAGCCGCTGCGGACCTCCGGTGACCTGGTCGCCTCTCTAGCTGCCACATTGCTCTCGCAACTTCCCCCACCTGCCGCAGGCACTCGCTCCAGCCTCCGCTGCCAGCCGCAGCCACACCCACACCACAAGGTAGGGACCAAGGGGGACCAGGCTACACATATAAAATAATGTCATTTTTTAAATGAATGAATTCAATGATATTTCTAATGTTGCTATGAAATTCTTCCTACATCAATAAATGTAGTTAGGATGTAAAAAATAAATAAAGTACAGATATTTTAACCAAAAATATCTTTGATCCAGCTCCTATAAGTTAAAATGAACCTTTAAACCTTTGAGTGCCAGAGGAGCGTCAGCGTGTAACGGCCCCTCCAGCACTCACGTCACGTGATCACTCAGTCACTAATGACAGAACGGAAAGGGAGGAGTCCTCCTTCCATTCCACTTCCTTCCACAATCTACCCTAGAGAAACGAGCACTAAGATAATGATGTACAGATGTAGCCAGACTTACTGTCCCTAGGACTGTGGAGCTCTGCAAGATTACAGCCGCGGGAGCACTTTGTTGTCTGCAGGTCGTCCTCGGCTATGTCAGCTAGAATAATTATTTGTGCAGTTATTTATGTAAATGCAGTTCAGTATGGGTTTTCTGGCAGGTGGCGCATTAAACGTCTTCGCCTATGATACACATTATCCGTAATGGTGTCGCATGGGATCTGCAGATTGCAAATAAATGCTGTGGCATTTTCACTTGTTTTTTTTTTGTGGCACCAAGAACAGTAAATCTTGTTGCATCTGTGCCTACTACTGCCACATCCCATGACATAGTAGCTACGTACATCCAATGGGAACCCAAAGAGTTAAAGACTTTGTGGCTTACGATCTCTTGACCAGATTCGACAAACCAGGATCTACATACAGTACTAAGTGCTCTAATTTTGCAGCAATATTCAAAGTACCGCCCAAGCTTCGAAGTCTTTCTCCAGTCAAAACTATTTTGAGTTTCAAAACAGTTGGCATTCATCTGTCACTAATTTGTATTCTTATTGCCGCTCATTTGCTTATTTGTGTGTCCCATGCTAGATAGTTCATCAATTTGACTGTAGAATGTGTGTCCCACTGGATCTGCTTCCTACCCAAGTTTTAGTTTGCCAGTTAATTTACTGCCTGGCACAAATATAATTTATCTTATTTTGCCTAAATCAGGATCCTTGCCCCTGTAGACTCCTAGAAAAATGCATTGGAATAAATAAAAAAACTGTATTTTGAAATGTACTTTACATTGACATATTTCATGATGTCATGTGGTATTTACAAATGCTTTTCAACTTGATTGCCACACCAGTGACAAGTCATACCCTTGCTGTCAATATTACCATATCTAGTGTTGACACAGAATAATTGCATAACATAATAAGCATCCGGAATCCAGTGGCAGAGTGACATGCACTTACTTTATTATTTAGAAGAGGCATTGTAATTCATTGAATAGGTTTTAGTTGCATACTACAGTATACCGAGAAAACAGGAGTTAATAAGACAGTACAGAACGAGTCTCATTCAAGAAGGCAACTTCAAAATATGATCTGTTATTGAAGATACCTCAAAGTACATGTTGCCAGCAAATCCGAATGCCAGAGGGAAAGAAAATAAACAGTAGAAGAAAACAGACTTTGCATGGTTGGATTTAATGAGCAATTAGGCAAGAAATTGAAAAAAAAAATGAGAAAATACAGCCATATTGTAGAAAAATACAATAATACTTACCTGAACTGAAATGTTCCTTATATGGTAATGAACTTGCAAAACTGTACAGTATTTTCAACACTTATTAGAGATTAAATAAAGCAATTTGTAAATGGAGGCTATATGAGCAATATAAATGACATTTAGTCTTGTTATTATTTGAATAAACATTTTTATTATAGTTTACAATAAAATGATATCATGAAAGTGAAAGGGTTCCTATCGCATTCAGGTTTCTACTCATTGACATTTTATTTAAAGACTGTCCCGATAGGATTACCGTCAGTAGATTTACTTATTCTGCGTCTTCATTTTAGAATACTTAACCTGTTTTACCAGGAAATACAGTAAGACATTGAGAGTTACCTGTCGCTTTCAAATATGTCCTGAGCCTCTATCCGTCTCTGCATGTATGCTCTTCATCATCAGGGAGAGGTCGGGTCGGTCATACATGTTTAGGTATTTACTTTTTAATACCACTTAATTTAGATGCCTATGGGAAATGCAGTTGGTAGAAACTTCAGAATATACGAACAAATCCTAATATCCATACTAACCCACTTATTAAAATTTCATAGTATGCAGAATATACATGAAAAAAAAAAGTTCCATGGAATTTTGAAAATCAAGCAAAATGTGATATTTTATCATGTAAAATTTAGCAAAAATGTTAAACTTCACCAAAAATGTGGTAAACATTAAAAATGAAGGAACCGGCGTATTGTTCAATTGTGGATATTGCGGATTCCAGAATGATACAGAAGATCACTCTTCAATGATCCAGGGGCAATGTGCATGCCAACAGATAAAGCAAACGGCATCGCATTCCAACAGATAAAGCAAACGGCATCAGGTCACATGACACTTTATTTACTGCCATTGTTGCGAAATGTGGATCAGGTCACACAATGTTGCGGTAACCTGGTTAAAATGTTGCACCTAAGTCTGTAGACATGAAATATATACACTGTATGTATGACCTTTATAGCATCTGCACACTCACATCTGCGAAGAAACTCCAGGTCAACACTGTGTTAATGAATCCAGTGCTTATTAGGCTAACAGCATTGATAGTATAGAGTATATAAGAAAAAGACTGGCATGGAACCTTATTATGCTGTTTACCTGACATATGCATGCTTCTGAACAAATTGTTCTATATTTCTCACATACGATAGAAAGCAGAATAGTCCTTAGCTGTGATGATGTGACAGAAATGTAAAAAAATAAATCAAGAATTCTTTATGGACAGGATAAAAACATATTCAGACTTTTAGACAAGTAAATGTTAGATGTTTTTATTTGAACTCTTAAGGGCTAATTATTAGCATTGGTAGTCAAGTCAATGAGAGTTTATATGCAACAAATCCTTCATTGGCACTATCACGGTTAAATAAATAATCCCCTTAGATGATCCATGTATGTAGACAAACAATACACATTGTTAGGTAAATTGATGCATTTTCTTGCTTTGAGGTATACATACTAAGCAGTGATAAGCCGTAAGACACGTTACAGTCCATACAAGTGAATGGGCCATATGGTGACTTATGTCTTATAACAACTTGGTAAATATGACTCTTTGTCTCAATATGAGAATGTTCTTCACAGCTTCTTTGCATCAGCTGAGTATTTACCATCTCCGGACAATATCATTTTCCATTTTCCTACTGTGAACATCCTCTCTACTAAATCAATTGTGTTACATAGGAGAAATTAGATGAATAACTGCAGAAGACATTTAAAAAAAATGGTTTCAAAGCATACTCTACTTGATTTGATACATAAGGGGTTATTGGTTAAACTGCGATAGTGCTGAATTCAGCGATAGGCCACCAGCATTATCGCTGTTTAATGAATAACTCCCATAAACCTCTTGTCAATTTTTAGAAATCAGAGTATAATGGCTGATAACCACTTATCATGATAAAATAGGATTTCTTGATATTGTGGTTGCTGCTGCAGATTGATTCGTAATTGTACATTGTGCATTGTAATTGCAAGTTATTGTAACCAGTAATTCTACTGTACTTGTCATTATGATCCAGGTCACTACTGGAACAGGGTTCATTTGAGCTCAGGGAGTCTTAGGTAGTTTAATAAAACTGAGCAGAAATTATATCTTTAATGGACATGTAAAGTATGTACAGGCATGCCCCGGTTTAAGGACACTCACTTTAAGTACACTCGCGAGTAAGGACATATATCGCCCAACAGACAACCAGCAGCTCGCGCATGCGCCTGTCAGCACATCCTGAACAGCAATACCGGCTCCCAACCTGTTCCGAAGCTGTGTGCAAGCGGGGAGACTACAGAGCCTATTACACATGCATTTTTTACATCAGTTATGCACGAATATGATGATTCCAGTACAGAACATGCATCGATATGTGGGGGAAAGGTAGTGCTTCACTTTACGTACATTTTCACTTTACATACATGCTCTGGACTCATTGTGTACGTTAATGCGGGGTATGCCTGTACTGTACTGCTTGTTTTGCTTCTTTATCCATCTGTGTCAAAAAGGCTGGTAAGTTTCCAGTAGTTATTTTCTGTAGTTATTTTCCATTTAACTCTTTTGCTACTGAATACTTCCCCTTTATCCATGAGTATGTTGTGGCTAGTGAAAAAGTTGCGATTACATGAAACTTCCTCATAAACCGCCAACTGTAAATATCCATGTTAGAGATTATTTGTGACTGCATCTTTTATTTAAATGTTGATGATTTTCTATTTTGGGAAATGCAGTTAATATTGGTGAGCTTCACACATATGTAATATGAAATCAATAAGCACTAATTTTTGACACAACTAATTGACAAATAACCTTTTCTGCAACATATTGTTAAACTAAATATTATGTAAAAAGCTCTCGGTTTGAAAGTTTTTTTTTCCCCATTTCTTGATTATACAGCAAAATATTATTTCCAATAAGATGAAATGGTAGCTGTGTTTAACAATATCAGAAACCTTAAATACAAACAAGTAATTCCCACATAAAAGAGTAAGAGAAGAATCTCTTGAACAAATAACTGTTAGATATCAACAATAAGGGCCATGTTTACTAAGCAATGGTATTCCATATGACATCTTACTGCGGAATTCACTTCAATGGGCTGTGAGGTGTCTTCCAGCTATGAAAGTATATTATGGAATGTCACAGCTTAGTTAATATGGGTCTGGGGCTTTCAAGCAAGGTAATTAGAGACACTTATGATGTCTATTGACAATGCTTTTCTCACTGGGTATGAGCCAGCGATAGCGAGTGGCTGATGAATTTTCTTTCCTGCCATCCCCAAGTAGCACCCTTCCTTTCTCTGTCTTTCTTTTAATTCATCTCCAATCTATGCAATTGTACTAGTGTCAGAAAGCAATTTCTCAAAAAGGTAAGCTGTTTGGACATATTGCAATATCTACACGCTTGAGTTGGAACATTGCCTGCTTATTAGGACAGTCCTGCTCAACTGGACAGTTTAGCAAGTCATATTATGTTTTAGACAGAGGCTGTAACAGTTACAGGCTCAACATCCAGTGTAAGATGTGCCCATACTCTGTGTTATTGGTTCCTTTTACTGTTAAGCTGCAAACCTGCCACGTCATATTCAGCTCCAGACAAAATTAATTTATGTGAATCTTATTTTCTGCTCTCTAGCTGTTAATTGTGAATCCTACACTGTAATGCAAAAGTATCTCTAATAACAAAAAATGTAGACTGAAAGCGGCCACAATTAAGCACTGCCTCGTGGAAACCCCTATTGACACGGATGGATACATACAGTATTCTCTCTCTCTCTCGCTCTCTCGCTCTCTCTCTCTCTCTCTCTCTCTCTCTCTCTCTCTCTCTCTCTCCTCTCCTCTCTTCTCTTCTTTTGTTTCCTCGTCTCCTCACCTCTTCTCTACTCTCCTCTCCCAACAGTTAAAATATATACTTATACCATCACATCATACAATGCAGACGTATTTTCTTAATTCCAGTCACCTGATTTAATTTTATTTCTCTGCACAATTTCAACAGTTTGCTTCTGTTTTATAGCATTAAAAAAAAGAGTATGGCTTAAAAATGCAGTCATGTACAGTATATGGGTATTGTCCACATTTCAATAGAAGGGAATTGATTTGGTCAGTCAATACAGGAGCACCCTCTGTTGACCAATCTACTACATTGGCATGTGTAAAAACAAATGATACCATATTTGTCTTTCTTCCCCGAAGTAAAAGCAATTTCAGACAAAGTTAACAGCCTGCTCTGTATCACTTTCGGGGATCAGTTCTGTGTGCTTTGTCTTAGTAGAATTTTTGCTACAACAATTATGATAAGAGAAGCAAACAGGGATGAGCAGCAGATGCTGCTATTGGTGCTTGGAGCTGGTTTATCAAGTCTGTCAGCAGTGTGTGACTGCTTTCCTTATTTAGAGAACATTGTGCTCCTAAATCTGATGTGTGTCATTTAAGAATAACATATTTGCGATAAAGTGGACATTTGGTTTTGGAAGTGTGAACACATACAAGCTGAAGTGGCGGCTCAGAGCACATTTACAGCTGCAGTTCCTGTTGTGTTCAAGAAAATGCTGCAATGTAAAGCAAAGTAGATTATACTAACGCATTTTCTACCATTTTAGATCAGATCTGGCGGAGAGTGCAAACCGGAGCCCTGTTGTATATTCCCAGTACTCTTAATCCCGTACAAACAGCAAACTCTTTGCTAGAAAAGGACTTTCTTCTTTGTTATTACTGTAGATTAGAAGCCAACATTGATACGTACAACACAAACATCAACATTTCAAACATACTGATGCTCCCAAGAGTTTCATCTACTCTAAACGCAATTACATACAAAAAACGAAGAAAACATACAGTACGCTGCTAAAATTAGTTTACAATCTATATTTTTGGTGCCTGAAGCATATGAAGATAAAGTGACTTGCCCAAGGTCACAAGGAGGCAACAGCGGGATTTCAATATGGTTCCACTGATTCAAACTCAGTTCTTATCAGTCAGTGGGGCCTATCCTTGTTGCTCCGAAGTGTGACAGACTGCTTCTAAGGTCCCAGATATAGTAGGCGTGAGCGCACGATCGCGCGCATGGCGTCGTGCTCCTGCTACAGAGCCGATCTGTGGCCGATGAGATGTGGAGGAGGTGACGGGGAGGCGTGTTGAAGGCGTGACGTCATGTGAGCGGTTAGCCCTCATTGGCTAAACGGAGCACGTGACCTGGCAGTCGTGCGACAAAATCAAAAAAGTTTGTCTCTCAAAAAATTGCGCGCACCACGGCCGTTCTTATTGAGATACAGCCTTTTGTTTATGTTAGAAGCGTATTGGCATGCTTTGCTATTCTGTATTTCCTTGTCGCTTGTCCAAACCGCGTCTTAACAGCTTTTTTATATGTGGTTTCACTCTTGCTCTGACAATCCGATCGGTTTGTCAAAAAAGCCACAAAATCGCATTTTCTGCCCCCAACTGCTAATCTTGTTGCCCTGTTATGCCAACCGCTTCTAAAAACTCGTCTT
Source organism: Ascaphus truei (assembly GCF_040206685.1). NCBI lineage: Eukaryota > Metazoa > Chordata > Amphibia > Anura > Ascaphidae > Ascaphus > Ascaphus truei. Next base: position 246,435,496 of record NC_134487.1, on the reverse strand, counting down.
TTTTTAAAACCACCTAAAGGGTGGTAAAATTGGTATTGCGAGTTACAGCCAGGGCTTGAAATATGGGTTTGGCTGAGAGAGCAAAACCCACAAATAAGACTGGGGTGGGAGTTAAAACCACCTCTGGTCATATCACTTCTAAAGCAAGTACAAACCGGGTGGATTGGCTGTTAAACAATGCGGTTTGACACTTTTGTTTTTGGAAGCGGTTTATAGGAAGTGATTTGCAATAGAGAATCCTGATTTTTCCTCACATTTCATTCCATTTCTTGTGAATATGACAGACCGTGTGCCTGGCAATGACAACTTCAGAGCTGCTAGAATAAGCCCCAGTGCCTTTTACCCACCGAACCACTCCTTCAGGCTTTACTTGATTGTCTGTATTAAATACTGATCCTGTAGCAGAGAGATAAAAAAAACACCCTATTTGCAGCTTGCTACATCATTAGCGCAGGACATAATAGGAAATGAGAATGCATATAAAAACATAATTTGTTCAAATGTGCACAATGTTAAAATTGCCCTTTATGAAACCTCATCTGTGTCACTATAAACAGTAACATCCTGAAAGAAAGTAGAAGGGAAGAATAGAATAGGCATTGTTCAAAAAAAGTTGTTAGTGATGAGGACACCAGATGCATCTCTTGGTGCTTTGATCAAGAGTATAAGCAGCATATTTCTCTCATATAAAAGATAGTGTGTCCTAATATTTGATGTGCACCATTGAAAAATAGCTTTACTGTGCAATAAAATGGATATTGGTTACTACATTAAAACACAAACCACTATTCAATATGGGTAGAAGCCAGGGCATTCATTTCCATTCGAGTGAATGGAGGTTAACACATTCTTAATTATGTCAGTGGCTTCTAATCATATTGAATGTTGTGAAGATGGCAGATAAGGACCACGTTGTTCTGCCATTTTACTGTGTTGTCAAGCCTCTGGCCTTATTTTCTCCCAAGCTTGTTCCATATTAAGAGATACTAAACATATCTAACTTTTAGTTAATATGCTTCATATTGAAGATTATAGCACTTAACAATTAAATAAACAAGCCAACATATATAAAAGAAGAAGTAATGCGATATGTGGTACAAAATATCATATCAGAAAATATTAAATGTGTGAGAACAACAAATATGCATATATAATTGAGATATTAACCCTTTGTATACCCTTATAATGTACACTGTACATCCTGAATGGCGACATATCAGTGCCCTCATGACCTACAGTGCACATCATGCCTTTTTACGCTACTTTTCTAATGGAGATCATGTTCAGTGTTCTACAGGCTTTGGACCATACTGATGTAGCAGACATGATTACCCGTTACAGTAAGTTAACACACATTAACGTCTTAAATATCACCTGTGTTATCTCATTAATGATTGTTCTCAATAGCACTTACGTTTAATAACAATGCATCGCATTAACGGATGCAATAGCAACTGCCACATCTGTACATTTAAAAACTCTGCTAGACATGGAGAATTATTTATGGCAGTTATTCTTTCACATTTGGAAAACATTATATGTCAATCAGAAAACTTCCCCCAAATAGATAAAAAGTATACAGCATTGGAATTCTACGTCCAACTGTTTATCGAGAGGGGTGTCCGGTGTCCGGTCCGGTGCCTGGCTGTCCAGTTCAGCAGTTGTGAGGTGCAATGAACTCTGGATGGAGGGTTTGGTCATGACTGGCACATGGAGTGCTGGGGGTCTGGGCTGGGATAGGACCTACTGTAGAGGTGCTGGGAAAAGCAGCAGTGGTGCAGGATGGCCCACGTGGCAGGGGCGGAGGGGGAAAGGTTTTTGAGCCCGGTCGTGGAGTCGGGGGGATAGGTTGATAAGTTGAATATAATTTTAAAAATGCTGTAGGCTATAATAGTAATGATCCTCTCAGGACAAGGCACTACCTAGCTATTAATTCCAGAGTTCTTTGTGCATTAATGGCCTTCTGGATTTATTACTTAAATGGAATTAATATATTTAGATATAATCTGTTTCTATAATACCTGCCTTACATATTTTACTTTGGCCGGTCTTCTTTCTCAAAACATGTTAAAAAGAACAGGGCAGATTTATATTTTGAAGACATTACAGACAGAGAACAATACTTAGAATTCTAATTAGCTACAAGGAAGTCAGTTACCACATTTTATGCAAAAAGATGTAATCAAGTTAATCACCAATTAAATAAACAGTAGCGTCACAGGAGAAAGAAGATTTCCACAAATAAACTGCTGACAATTTTCTCATAGATCATTTTTTCTTCTTATGAATTTAAAGTAGATTCAATATCCTTTTCTATTTTTCAATGTTTTGTTGGAATTTAATATTTGCAATACACTGAAGATTAGGGGTATCGTTGTTGTTGACTTTGTGTACTCTTCCATTCTACAATATGACCCTCTAATGCTTTAGATATTTATAATAATCTTCTTACTGTTACAATTTTAGGGTCTGTTGCCAACTCTATACATTGCCAGCATACTCTGACAAATGAAAAAAAAGGGCTTTTCTGTTGCAAAATAATCATGCTTTCAGCCTAATCATAGGTTTGATGAGTTTGGTTCTGAAAACATCTAAACAATCATCAATAGATAGAATGTGTATTTACTGTTTTATGTACTTATGTATTTTGATATGAAAAATATCTATCTTGTTTCTAGAAAACTAAACAGCATTTAATATGCGGGGTTTTTTTTTTTGTTTTTTTGCCTACATTGGCGATACAATGAATAGGAGAAACTGAGTAATGTAAAACTTGCAAAGTTGGAGTACAGATAGAATTTTTATTCTGTATGTATATTTTAATTCAGTGGTACTCTTATGCTTCAGTGGTATTCTTTAGCTATTGATTCCACCTAGTATACATGTTCTTAGCGCCACATTTGGACAATTGCTTCACCACTTTTGAATTGGAGGTGATTTAGTAATTAGTATTGGGGTCTGCCTTGTTTTTGGCAAATGTTTCTGTTGAGTAGTTCTTCCCTTTGCATCACCTCCTTTTGCATATGGGATATTTTTATGTTGAGCAGTAGAGATGGGCGACCTTGTCCAAATTTGATTCTCTGATTTTTGACCAAAATCCAATACACACAGGGAAACCCAAAAGCAGATTTGGCAGGAATTTTTTTTAGCCTCACCTGTCCTAATCTGCCATCAGATCCGTTCCACCAGATTTTACGGCATCCACCATTGAATTTTATATTAAATCACCTTGGAGATGAGGGACCTATTTTAGTCGATGCCCAAGCATTATATATATATTCCCTAAAACCTACCTCCAAATAACACATCTAGGAGATGTGATAATGTCATATGCAAAGTCTATTTAAAGACACACCTCACACTTCACATAAGGATTTACGTAAGACCTATATTGAGAATTCTAAGGCAACTTATGAGGAAGAGGGTACTGGTGTCAGGCCCAACATGATCAAAATCCCCAACATCTGCTATTCCGGGTAGCAGCTCTAGCAGTGAACTAAACTAGCTGTTGGGTTGCTCCTCTATCATAGCATACATTTAATCTCTCTCTCTCTCTCTCTCTCTCTCTCTCTCTCTCTCTCTCTCTCTCTCTCTCTCTTCTCTCTCTCTCTCTCTTCTCTCTCTCTCTTCTCTCTCTTCCTTCTCTCTCTCTCTCTTCTCTCTCTCTTCTCTCTCTCTCTTCTCTCCCTCTCTTCTCTCTCTCTTCTCTCTCTCTCTCTCTCTCTCTCTCTCTCTCTCTCTCTCTCTCTCTCTCTCTCTCTCTCTCTCTCTCTCCCCTCTCTTCTCTCTCTCCTAAAATAGATTCTTCTCTCTGTCCTTCATAACCCATATTTCAGGGTCTGGAATCCAAATGTATGTGAATATTTTGAGCAGGGATCTTCTTGTTCTGTTGTGAGTCCATTTAGTAATGGAAAAAAAATAAGTTTTTGCCCCAATGAGTATTTCAGGTGATGGTTAGTACTTGAGTGGCCAAAATGAGGAGTTCAGAGAAGATCTGGCTGTGTGGGTAGCTTAAGACTAGAGGTAGATGCCTTGAAGGAGTGTAGTGGCAGGAAGACCCAGCCCCATTCATCTACAGAGGGTTTCAGCCCAAGAAGAAGATCGCAAAACCAAATAGTAAGAAAGTAACATTGCTTCTTTCTGGCTATTGAGTAGAGATGCAAGAGGCGCAGAGCATGTGTAGATGCAGAACAACAGTTAGTGACTATTCATGGAAACCAGTATCAGCATGCTCAGTAAAATCAGGTCCGAATTATGTTCCCTCTAGTGATTCCTGACAGGGCTTCCACTGGAGAGTGATTCAATCTAAACTAAAGAAAGAAGTACAGTGAATGTGATGTTATTTTAAGCACTGCCAAATATTATTTCTGTGTTTTAGAGCTTAGTTTATCTATCCAAACTGCTTACACTGATTGCCTTGATTATTTTTTTATTACTATACTAGTGGTATAGAGACCTGCTACTCTTAATTCACAAACCTATACTTTTTATTCTTTTGTGAAAGAAAATGTAGTGATTTTAAAAATAATTTCTCCCTTGCTTCTGTTATAGCATTGATTTGCACAATCACCTGGAAAAAGAATCCAAACAGCATTGTTCTCTAATAACATGTGTAAAAATCAGGCAAACTGCAACTACGTTTCATAGAACTTTTTCAAGTGATTATGGACCATCACACGTTGTCTAAATGATAATGTAATTATTATAGGCCTTTGTCAAATAAAAAAAGTACATACAATTGTATAAATAGATCAAAAACAAGAAACTCCACTTAGAAATATATGCACCGTTCATAAATACCCTTTTGAGAATGTTTTAAAATGGGCTTCACGACATTTTTGCAAAAGGTCACAGTGCTCAATTTGGCCAGAATGTTGCTACTTATGCCAGAATTTACGAAAATGTCAGTATATAAAGGGTAATTTGACCTGAACATGGAGCTTTATTGCTTGGCCCAAAAAAGATTTAAGCACACTTAAAAACATTTGTTGCAAATGTTTGTTGCAAAAAAAGAGCAGCTTTAGCAAAATAATGGCACATCTACAAGGAATAAACTATGTGTTATTCATCTAAAAGAGATAAAACAAGAACAAGGGAGAGCGAGGGGTTAATGAAAACAGTCTAAAAGTATAAATAAAATTCTAGCACACCCAACGCTCCTAAATGAAGGAGGCTGGGAACAGCAGGGGGGAGGGGGAGGAAATGGAAATATAAAATATAATCCACTATACTCACACGGCCAAGTGCAAGTACATACAGAACAAGAGGTATCTGTAGTAATCCAGCCCTCCAGTTGCAATCTGAGCAGCAAGATGTGGTGGTTGCTGGCAGAAAATTTTCTCTCAAGTGGAATCTTCACTGCATCATGCTTCCCATTGACTCCCATGTGGTGTGGTACAAAGATGATGAAGCAAGTGTTTAAAATCAGATCAACACATTTAATAGTGTAGATAAATAAAACACTCACATATACAAAACTCCCAAATCAGCGCCCATAGTGTAGTCGTGAGACCTGCAACAAAAATCTTTGAGCATGAGGAAGCTGAAGTACCGGCGAAATGCGTAGCTCTTTCCAGTTGGACGTCTTTTGACCCACAGAGGCTCCCGTAGAGGTTGCGAGCAGCCGCACGCAATTACCACACTTCCTTGCTCTCCGGACGTGGCGGCAAGGATTTTTGTTGCAGGGCTCATGACTACACTATGGGCGCTGATTTGGGAGTTTTGTATATGTGAGTGTTTTGTTTATCTACACTATTAAATGTGTTGATCTGATTTTAAACACTTGCTTCATCATCTTTGTACCACACCACACGGGAGTCAATGGGAAGCATGGTGCAGTGAAGATTACACTTGAGAGAATTTTCTGCCAGCAACCACCACATCTTGCTGCTCAGGTTGCCACTGGAGGGCTGGATTACTACAGATACCTCTTGTTCTGTACGTACTTGCACTTGGTCGTGTGAGTATAGTGGATTATATTTTATATTTCCATTTCCTCCCCCCCCCCCCTGCTGTTCCCAGCCTCCTTTATTTAGGAGGGTTGGGTGTGATAGAATTGTATTTATACTTTTAGTTTTCATTAACCCCTCGCTCCCCCTTGTTCTAGTTTTATCTCTGTTTCTAAGGGTCTTGGATAGTCCCTACTGGGTTGAAGCAGAAGGGATTTCCATCTCTATTGGTCCCCCCTTATCCATTAGAGGCACCTATCACCGATTGTTGGTATTATTTATCTGTTATCTTCATTTGGGACACATTGCTGGGTCTGATTGTACAGTTAGCGCCTAGGTTTCTTCTGTTTCACATTATTCATCTAAAAGAAAGGAAAGTAATTGTATGTATGTATGTACTGTATGTATGTCTTTATTTGTATAGTGCTATTGATGTACATACTGTAGTGCTTCACAGCAGTAATAGTTACAATCATATAACTAATAAGATATAAATAACACAAAGGGAAGAAGTGCTTCAGACTTAAAGTAACATTTAGGAAAAGGAGTCCCTGCCCCGAAGAGCTTACAATCTAATTGGTTGGTAGCAAGAACGTACGGAGAAAGTAGGAGGGCATTCTGGTAAGTGCGTGTGCAAGGGGCCTAGGTTAGTGTATGAGGTGTTAATTATCAATGGTCAATTATCAATTCTTACACCCTACTACTACCACTACCATTTACTTAAAAGTCCTATGTGAGAGGCAAGTGAGAGGGATCGAGAAACATACATAAGAGTAATATTTACTAGAGGTGGGTGAATCCGCCCCAAATCCGTTTTATGGATATTCTCTCATTTTCCCCCAAAATATGCTTTGCGGTGTAAAATCTGCAAATGGATTTATTTGGTTTTAATCTGTGTGAATTTAACAAAAAAACACCACTGGATGCAACCCGTGGATGGATTTGTAGAATCCAATCTGCAGATTCAGTTATCCATTGGCAGATACTTAAGAATCCATCTACGGATTGCAGAATCCATGGATTCGATTCTACAAATCCATCCACGGGTTGCAAAATCCTCGGAGTGTATTGGTCAGAATAACAAAAAATCGGCAAAATGCGAATCACCCTTCTTCAGATTTTAGCGGACCAAAGGAACCGGACGATCTGCTGCGGATCCAAATCGGCCCCAAAAATGTGTCCATCTCTACTATTTACTTATATACTTCCATATACAGTCACCTATAAAAAACAGGGCCAACTTTAATATGCAAATATGTCTATTTCCAAGTATTTCAGGTTTGTTAACAGGTATCTCAACGTAGATTAGAAGTTATTATATTTGGAACTATACGTGTATATATGTGTTATCTACTAAATAGGAATCTCCTCCAACTTTTTCACTCTCTTTGGTAAAAGCCCTATTTTAGGTCCTGGATTACACATATTTGGCAAATTTGTGCTGAAACTGTTTTATTTTGCAAACATTTTCACAAATTCAAATTGCCAAATTTTGACTTGTTTTGAGATCTCTAATTAAACAGCATGGCCTGTAAGGTCACTATGAGTCACTATGATTGTAGTAGTAGATCCTAAAATGACTGTACTAATGTGATGCCAATAGCCAGTGGCACAGAAGCACAGTGAGCGGTACTATATCTGCAGACCAAGGCTCAGTGCCTCCCTGAAAAATTAGAAACAGTTCAGTTTAGTTTACAGTCTGGCTTACAAGCAGTTGATTTCAGAGATAGAAAGTGAGAACTCTAGTATTGTTAAAATAAAGGTGTGTATGGCGGTTTAATCATTGGTACAGATGCAGCATGTAACATTGTTTCTCTTTATAACACAAGAACAAAGTCAGACCTGACATAATATGTGAAATAAAGAAAGTTATGGTCAATCCATAAAAGCAGTGCCTCTAGCAAGATAGTCGAGAGTCTCTCCACACTGAACAGGAATCATGCAATCAAAATACAAGGACAAGATGGGAACTGTAACAGGGGACTTATCCCTGTTCAGGTAATGTGCCTCTAATCCAGCAGTGTGGTGGTTAACTGCTGGTAGTCAATTAACAAAACACCACCTGCCTGATTAGATCGCTTAGAAAGCCTGTCTTTTGAAACAGGAAGTGAGAACTCCTTAGCTGTGACTGAGAACTGAACTTGGGAGAGAGAGCAGAGATTGTCTTTGACTCTCACAACAGTCTTGAGCCCTGCCAGAAGAAACAGCAGAGCTGCTTACAAGACACAGGGAAAACTTCTAAACCTGTATGCTGACCAACCCTGGAGACAAGGGAGCTGAAGCAGGAACAGTGAAGATTTTCCCTCCAAACCACAAGGAACAGATAAGACTTTCATTCTTAAAAGACTGCTTATATCTGCTTATTGCATGTTATGTGTTTGGGGCTGCGAGAACTGCTTGACTAAGGGAGATGTGAATTATTGCATAGTGTTTCACTAGAAATACTCCCAAGTGAATAGAAGCTTTGTTCCCCCCCCCCTGTGTTTGGATGAATTTCCTGATGAAAAGGAAAAGGCACAATAAAGCCTTATTATAATTTTACATTATAAACGACTCCAAGTGTGTACCTCTGTGAACGTCCGTCTACATTTGGTGTCCGAGGTGGGACAAGAGGTGTCTTTGTAGTTAAAAAGGACCGGAGATTTTTATGTGAAATTTTTTGTTATGCTTTTTGCCTACGAACAGTCTAAACAACTTAAAAAAAAAAAAAAAAAACCTCTCATGCAGCAGAGGCAGAGTTAAAGGGGTACACACCACTGAAACTTACACTGCACTGAGACTTACAAAAACCATGGATGGACTTGTTGAGGTTCCCTTCTCATGTCAGGGTCTCTGCTCAGATGTGGATTGCCAAATTAGTATAACACAAGCCTGGGTGCACCCCGGATCCCAATAAATGACACAGAGTCATGTATCAGTTCCCTCAGGCTCCGTAGTTCAGACTGACGTGCCGAGTATATGTATTACAGAATATATATAGCAGACAATAAGTTTCAGTTTCGATTCTCTGTAAACCATAAGTTTCAGTTTCGATTCTCTGTAAACCATAAGTTTCAGTTTCGATTCTCTGTAGACCAGCTGAATTCACAGGAAACCGAGAGTTAGCAAAAAAGGCTCCTGGTTGAGTTTCGATTCACCTCAGAGAGAGAGAGAGAGAGAGAGAGAGAGAGACTGAGACTTATTAGCTTATATAAAAACATACTGCGTTATTTCCAAGCCTTGCAGTTAAAGCAGATTCAATATGGCGGAATGCATACAAAATGGACGAATAGTTTCTTATAATACTTTATTACCTTCACAGACTCTTTTCCCCAATCCCAAGAGACTGCTGAAGCAGGTAAACCTTTAATTGCCTATCACAAAGTGTAATACGGTCATTGAAATAGGGGTTTTGCCTTCCAGCCATAGTCAGGGTTCAAGAAGTGAGTCAGCCCTTGAAAAGGGATAGGTGTTTGTTGTTTTCAAAAGTTTCGCTGAAGCAGTGAATACAGATGGTGACCCATGAGGGGTACTGATTTTGCAAATAAAGTTGCCACACCGCATAGGGCTACCAGCTGTGAATGGAGTATATGCAGAAAAGTGTGAAAATTGATACAAAGACTGTGCTGAAGCAGGGGAATTTTTAGCAAACAAATGCTGTGTGTAAAATTGCCCTATAAAGGAAAAAGGTTTTTCAAAGCCAATTGCTGAGTGTTGAGTCACCCTGCCGGGAATGAAAGAAATAGTCCACTGCAAAGAATGTTTTTTTCTGCAAGTAAAAAAGTATGCCTATTATCTTGGGAGCAAAACAGACACCCAAAGAATGAAGTGTGAATGCCATAATACCCAAAGATGAGACTGAAAATTACTGAACTCAGGCAGAAAACCAAATTCTGTTGCTGAAGCGGGGAGATTGCAACCTGCAAGAAAATGGTGTAAAGCAAATAGACTTTTTTACCTAGCAACTGCACAACTTGTATACCTGATAAAAGAAAATGCATGCACAGTACTGCTGATATTGAAAAAAAATTATCCAAGAAAGAAAAGTCTACAGAGATGCCTGTGAGAGCTACGACCTCTACAAGCAAAATATACCCATCTGTAGGACTACCACAATTCGGGGTTCTAGCAAATACAGTGGCAACAGCTGCAATAGCGCCTCCTGAGGTCAGGAAGAAAATTACACCTGATAGCCTAAAAATGGAGGACAAGATGCAGCGTTCCTGTAATGAACCCTACCCCACGGAAGAGTGGCCCTTCCAGTCCAATAAAGAGGAAGACATCTCTTACGGGGAACCCGAACCGAGTCACACCCACAAAACACCCCAAGAATGGTGGGGGTGCTTGAACTCGGCACGAACAGAAAAGACCGCTCCCTTTGATGACCAATATGATCAGCAGGAGAAAGAGCGGGAGCAGTGGATCACCGAATATTTCTGTCAACTAAAGCAGCTGCAAGAAAAGCCTGGCGTATATAATGAAGCTGTAAAATTTCAAACGAAGATGGAGACCCCAATATCCCTGAAGGGACAGTGTCATCCAAATCAAAAAGGAAGAAAAAGAAAAGTGGTTCTTCACTTACCGTGGAAGTAACAGATACGTCCACAGATCCTGTGGAGGAAAAGGGGGACCGAATTGCCCTGCAGCCTAGAAAAAATGGAGAATTCGTCCCACGGTTAACCGAATATCCAGAGGGTCCAAGGCAGAAATCGTGTACCCCAAAGAAGTGTCTGTCCGGTGCCAACAGTGAGGAACCCTCAACCAGTCATCCCAGGGAAGTAGAGCCGTAACCAGTGAGTGACGATCCTTTGACCAGCCCTGAAGACGCCCTAAAAATTGCCAGGCATGACTGTGATCTGCTCTGTGAAGAATTGGAAAGGGAGAGAAAAAATAATGCTGAGCTACAGAACACTGTGCTCGCAATTTACTCTGCGGCCAGGACAGAATTGGATGATCTGAAGACTGAGCTAGATTCTGCTAAGGCTACTATTTCCGCCATGGATGAAAAGCAGAGTCAATCTGATAAAATGGTGGCTACGCTAAAGCGGAAGTATGAGGAGGCACTGAAGCAGATGACAGTCTTCCAGCAAGAGGTTCACACTCTTCGTATAGAGCTGAATGCCTCACAACAGGAGGTCAACAGTGTCCGGATAGAAGTGGACGTATCTCAGAAAGAGGTTCAGACACTCCGCAGAGCACTTGATGCCTCACATCATGAGACCAACAGCTGCCGCACAGACCTGGAAGTTTCCAGAAAGGAACTACACAGTCTCACTGAGGAGCTGGACATATCTAAAGAAACTATTGTCAATCTTGATACAGATCTCAAAGTCTCTCAGAAGGAGCTTCAGACCCTCAACCTAGAGAAGGAAGTCTCACGCCAGGAGACTGTCATTCTCAAAGCAGATGTGCGTAAATGGAAGGAGGACTGCAAAGAGGCCCTGAAGAATACAGAGACTGAAAAAGGAGAAAATTCAAGATTAAAAAGAGAAAACTTAAAACTGAAAGAAGAAAATTTTCAGTTGACAGACGAAGTCAAGGAAAAGAATGAAAAGCTACACGAGCTTAAGGAAATAAATAGACTTTTGGAAGGTGAGAAGTTTGAAGCAGAGAACCGACTGCAGAACCAACTGCAAGGTCTTCGTACGCACCTCGAGAAGGCCGAGGAGAAGTAGCGAACTCTGATGGAAGAAAATCTGCAGGCTGTTAAAGAAATTCAAGTGCTGCAGGAACGTCTGATGACCCAGTATGTCCCCGCAAAGCAGCATGAGAAACTGAAGGCTACCCTGAGCGTCACTAAAGCATCGCTAGAGGCCAAGCTTAGAACCCAGGTGACCCGGCACAAAAGGGAGCACAAGAAGGTCCAGAAACTAAAACAAGTAACTGTGGCCCGAGCAAAGAAATTCATAGTGCTTCACAATGCAATAAAAATGTGGAAGCAAGCTCAGAGAAAGCAAAGCATGCAGATAAATTCCCTGAGAAGAGACTTGCAAGACACACTCAAAAAACAGGGATCTCTCGCGGATGAGATTACAGTCCTACAAGGACAAGTATTGACCCTGACTAAGCCTCAGTATCCCACAACCTCAAAAACCCATGAAGACAAGGGTACAGTGAGAGCTGGGAATACCGCTCATCTGAAAGACAAGGTTGCAAAATTTGAACCACCTAAACAAGCACTAGCAAAACCTTCAGCCACCCAACAGGCAACAAAAGAAGGTACACATGCTGAATCAAAACCAGAAGAATCCTTAGCTGATGAAGCTGAAAAGATGGGAAATTCTCTGGAAGTGGGTGTGGAATTGCAACTTAACCCCAAAGAGGCTGAACTAGCAACCCCATTGAGTGGGAAAAGGGCAGAGAGACAGCTTCAAGAGCGGAAAACTCAAAGGGCTGTTTTGAAACGCTCTGCAACTGCTGCCATACAGTATGTATACACTATAATCAGTCTCCCTTGCATACCTCTGTGAGCGTCCGCCTACATATGGTGTCCGAAGTGGGATGAGAGGTGGTCTTTGGAGTTAGAAAGGACCGGAGATTTGTTCTGTGAATTTATTTTTATGCTTTTTGCCTACAAACAGTCTGAGCAACTTTAAAAAAAAATAAAAAATCTCATGCAGCAGAAATCAGAGTTAAAGTGATACACACCACTGCACTGAAACTTACAAATCCACAGATGGACTCTTTTCCCCAATCCCAAGAGGAGAGAGAGAGACTGCTGAAGCAGGTAAAACCTTATTTGCCTATCACAATAAAGTGTAATATGGTCATTGAAATAGGGGGTTTGCCTTCCAGCCATAGTCAGGGTTCAAGAAGTGAGTTAGCCCTTGAAAGGGATAGTTGTTTGTTATTTTCAAATGTTTAGCTGAAGCAGTGAATACAGATGGTAACCATGAGCGGTACTGATTCTGCAAGTAAAGGCTGCAACACCGCATAGGACTACCAGTGGTGAATGGAGTATATGCAGAAAAATGTGAAAATTGATGCAAGACTGTGCTGAAGCAGGGGAAATTTCAGTAAACAAATGCTGAGGGTAAAATTGCCTACTAGAAAAAAAGGAATTGCTGAACTGTGTAAAAGGTATCCCAAAGTGTGAAGAGTGAATGTCATAATACCCAAAGTTGAGACTGAACTCAAACAGAAAATCACATTATTTGGCTGAAGCAGAGAGATTGGACCTAGCAAGTAAATGATGTAAAGCAAACATAAGTTTTTACCTAGCAACTACACATTCAGCATACCTAATGAGAGAGTAAACCTAGCAAGTAAACGGTGTAATCAAATAGACGTTTTACCTAGCAACTGCACATCTTGTATACCTGATAAGAGAAAATGCATGCACAGCACTGCTGATATTGTAAAACTTACCCAAGAAAGAAAAAGTCTACAGAGATGCCTGTGAGAGCTACAACCTCTACAAGCAAAATATGCCCACCTGTAGGACTACCACAATGGGGGGTTCTAGCAAATACAGTGGCAACAGCTGCAATAGCGCCTCCTGAGGTCAGGAAGAAAATTACACCTGATAGCCTAAAAATAGAGGACAAGATGCAGCGTTCCTGTAATGAACCCTACCCCACGGAAGAGTGGCCCTTCCAGTCCAATAAAGAGGAAGACATCTCTTACGGGGAACCCGAACCGAATCAAACCCACATAACACCCCAAGAATGGTGGGGGTGCCTGAACTCGGCACGAACCGAAAAGACCGCTCCCTTTGATGACGAATATGATCAGCAGGAGAAAGAGCAGGAGCAGTGGATCACCGAATATTTCCGTCAGCTATTAAAGTTCCAAGAAAAGCCGGGTGGATCCAGTGACGCTGCTAAAATTTCAAATGAAGATGTAGACCCCAGTATCCCTGAAGGGACGGTGTCATCCAAATCAAAAAGGCGGAAAAAGAAAAGCGGTTATTCACTTACCGTGGAAGGAACAGACACATCCGCAGACCCTGTGGAGGAAAAGGGGGGCCGAGTTGCCCTGCAGCCTAGAGAAAATGGAGAATTCGTCCCGCGGTTAACCGAATATCCAGAGGGCCCAAGGCAGAAGTCGTGTACCCCAAAGAAGTGTCTGTCCAGTGCCAAAAGTGAGGAACCCTCAACCAACCATCCCAGGGAAGCGGAGCCGGAACCAGTGAGTGTCGATCCCTTGACCAGCCCTGAGGATGCCCTGAAAAATGCCAGGCGTGACTGTGATATACTCCGTGAACAATTGAAACAAAAGAAAGATGGTTACGCGGAGCTACTGAAAAATAATGTGAAGCTACAGGAACATGTGCTCGCAATGTACTCTGCAGCCAGGATAGAATTGGACGATCTCAAGACTGAGCTAGATACTGCAAATGCTACTATTTCCGCCATGGATGAAAAGCAGAGCCAATCTGATAAAATGATGACTAAGCTGAAGCAGAAGTATGAGGAGGCACTAAAGCAGATGACAGTCTTTCAGTAAGAGGTTAACACTCTTCGTGTAGAGCTGAATGCCTCACAACAGGAGGTCAACAATATCCGGACAGAGGTGGATGTATCTCAGAAAGAGTTTCAGACACTCTGCAAAGCATTGGATGCCTCACATCATGAGACCAACAGCTGCCGCACAGATCTGGAAGTTTCCAGAAAGGAACTACACAGTCTCACTGAGGAGCTGGACATTGCTAAAGAAACTATTGGTAATCTTCATACAGATCTCAAAGTCTCTCAGAAGTAGCTTTAGACCCACAACCTAGAGAAGGAAGTCTCACGCCAGGAGAGTGTCATTCTCAAAGCAGATGTGCGTAAATGGAAGGAGGACTGCAAAGAAGCCCTGAAGAATACAGAGAAAATTCAAGATTAAAAACAGAAAACTTAAAACTGAAAGAAGAAAATTTTCAGTTGACAGAAGAAGTCAAGGAAAAGTTGGAAGCAGAGCACCGACTGCAGAACCAACTGCAAGGTCTGCGTACACACCTCCAGAATATTGAGGAGAATCAGCAAACGCTGCAGGAAGAAAAGCTGCAGGCTGCTAAAGAAATTCAAGTGCTGCAGGAACATCTGATGACCCAGTATGTCCCCGCAAAGTAGCATGAGAAACTGAAGGCTACCCTGAGCATCACCAAAGCAACGCTAAAAGCCAAGTTTAGAACCCAGGTGACCCGGCACAAAAGGGAGCACAAGAAGGTCCAGAAACTAAAACAAGTAACTGTGGCCCGAGCAAAGAAATTCATAGTGCTTCACAATGCAATAAAAATGTGGAAGCAAGCTCAGAGAAAGCAAAGCATGCAGATAAATTCCCTGAGAAGAGACTTGCAAGACACACTCAAAAAACAGGGATCTCTCGCGGATGAGATTACAGTCCTACAAGGACAAGTATTGACCCTGACTAAGCCTCAGTATCCCACAACCTCAAAAACCCATGAAGACAAGGGTACAGTGAGAGCTGGGAATACCGCTCATCTGAAAGACAAGGTTGCAAAATTTGAACCACCTAAACAAGCACTAGCAAAACCTTCAGCCACCCAACAGGCAACAAAAGAAGGTACACATGCTGAATCAAAACCAGAAGAATCCTTAGCTGATGAAGCTGAAAAGATGGGAAATTCTCTGGAAGTGGGTGTGGAATTGCAACTTAACCCCAAAGAGGCTGAACTAGCAACCCCATTGAGTGGGAAAAGGGCAGAGAGACAGCTTCAAGAGCGGAAAACTCAAAGGGCTGTTTTGAAACGCTCTGCAACTGCTGCCATACAGTATGTATACACTATAATCAGTCTCCCTTGCATACCTCTGTGAGCGTCCGCCTACATATGGTGTCCGAAGTGGGATGAGAGGTGGTCTTTGGAGTTAGAAAGGACCGGAGATTTGTTCTGTGAATTTATTTTTATGCTTTTTGCCTACAAACAGTCTGAGCAACTTTAAAAAAAAATAAAAAATCTCATGCAGCAGAAATCAGAGTTAAAGTGATACACACCACTGCACTGAAACTTACAAATCCACAGATGGACTCTTTTCCCCAATCCCAAGAGGAGAGAGAGAGACTGCTGAAGCAGGTAAAACCTTATTTGCCTATCACAATAAAGTGTAATATGGTCATTGAAATAGGGGGTTTGCCTTCCAGCCATAGTCAGGGTTCAAGAAGTGAGTTAGCCCTTGAAAGGGATAGTTGTTTGTTATTTTCAAATGTTTAGCTGAAGCAGTGAATACAGATGGTAACCATGAGCGGTACTGATTCTGCAAGTAAAGGCTGCAACACCGCATAGGACTACCAGTGGTGAATGGAGTATATGCAGAAAAATGTGAAAATTGATGCAAGACTGTGCTGAAGCAGGGGAAATTTCAGTAAACAAATGCTGAGGGTAAAATTGCCTACTAGAAAAAAAGGAATTGCTGAACTGTGTAAAAGGTATCCCAAAGTGTGAAGAGTGAATGTCATAATACCCAAAGTTGAGACTGAACTCAAACAGAAAATCACATTATTTGGCTGAAGCAAAGAGATTGGACCTAGCAAGTAAATGATGTAAAGCAAACATAAGTTTTTACCTAGCAACTACACATTCAGCATACCTAATGAGAGAGTAAACCTAGCAAGTAAACGGTGTAATCAAATAGACGTTTTACCTAGCAACTGCACATCTTGTATACCTGATAAGAGAAAATGCATGCACAGCACTGCTGATATTGTAAAACTTAACCAAGAAAGAAAAAGTCTACAGAGATGCCTGTGAGAGCTACAACCTCTACAAGCAAAATATGCCCACCTGTAGGACTACCACAATGGGGGGTTCTAGCAAATACAGTGGCAACAGCTGCAATAGCGCCTCCTGAGGTCAGGAAGAAAATTACACCTGATAGCCTAAAAATAGAGGACAAGATGCAGCGTTCCTGTAATGAACCCTACCCCACGGAAGAGTGGCCCTTCCAGTCCAATAAAGAGGAAGACATCTCTTACGGGGAACCCGAACCGAATCAAACCCACATAACACCCCAAGAATGGTGGGGGTGCCTGAACTCGGCACGAACCGAAAAGACCGCTCCCTTTGATGACGAATATGATCAGCAGGAGAAAGAGCAGGAGCAGTGGATCACCGAATATTTCCGTCAGCTATTAAAGTTCCAAGAAAAGCCGGGTGGATCCAGTGACGCTGCTAAAATTTCAAATGAAGATGTAGACCCCAGTATCCCTGAAGGGACGGTGTCATCCAAATCAAAAAGGCGGAAAAAGAAAAGCGGTTATTCACTTACCGTGGAAGGAACAGACACATCCGCAGACCCTGTGGAGGAAAAGGGGGGCCGAGTTGCCCTGCAGCCTAGAGAAAATGGAGAATTCGTCCCGCGGTTAACCGAATATCCAGAGGGCCCAAGGCAGAAGTCGTGTACCCCAAAGAAGTGTCTGTCCAGTGCCAAAAGTGAGGAACCCTCAACCAACCATCCCAGGGAAGCGGAGCCGGAACCAGTGAGTGTCGATCCCTTGACCAGCCCTGAGGATGCCCTGAAAAATGCCAGGCGTGACTGTGATATACTCCGTGAACAATTGAAACAAAAGAAAGATGGTTACGCGGAGCTACTGAAAAATAATGTGAAGCTACAGGAACATGTGCTCGCAATGTACTCTGCAGCCAGGATAGAATTGGACGATCTCAAGACTGAGCTAGATACTGCAAATGCTACTATTTCCGCCATGGATGAAAAGCAGAGCCAATCTGATAAAATGATGACTAAGCTGAAGCAGAAGTATGAGGAGGCACTAAAGCAGATGACAGTCTTTCAGTAAGAGGTTAACACTCTTCGTGTAGAGCTGAATGCCTCACAACAGGAGGTCAACAATATCCGGACAGAGGTGGATGTATCTCAGAAAGAGTTTCAGACACTCTGCAAAGCATTGGATGCCTCACATCATGAGACCAACAGCTGCCGCACAGATCTGGAAGTTTCCAGAAAGGAACTACACAGTCTCACTGAGGAGCTGGACATTGCTAAAGAAACTATTGGTAATCTTCATACAGATCTCAAAGTCTCTCAGAAGTAGCTTTAGACCCACAACCTAGAGAAGGAAGTCTCACGCCAGGAGAGTGTCATTCTCAAAGCAGATGTGCGTAAATGGAAGGAGGACTGCAAAGAAGCCCTGAAGAATACAGAGAAAATTCAAGATTAAAAACAGAAAACTTAAAACTGAAAGAAGAAAATTTTCAGTTGACAGAAGAAGTCAAGGAAAAGTTGGAAGCAGAGCACCGACTGCAGAACCAACTGCAAGGTCTGCGTACACACCTCCAGAATATTGAGGAGAATCAGCAAACGCTGCAGGAAGAAAAGCTGCAGGCTGCTAAAGAAATTCAAGTGCTGCAGGAACATCTGATGACCCAGTATGTCCCCGCAAAGTAGCATGAGAAACTGAAGGCTACCCTGAGCATCACCAAAGCAACGCTAAAAGCCAAGTTTAGAACCCAGGTGACCCGGCACAAAAGGGAGCACAAGAAGGTCCAGAAACTAAAACAAGTAACTGTGGCCCGAGCAAAGAAATTCATAGTGCTTCACAATGCAATAAAAATGTGGAAGCAAGCTCAGAGAAAGCAAAGCATGCAGATAAATTCCCTGAGAAGAGACTTGCAAGACACACTCAAAAAACAGGGATCTCTCGCGGATGAGATTACAGTCCTACAAGGACAAGTATTGACCCTGACTAAGCCTCAGTATCCCACAACCTCAAAAACCCATGAAGACAAGGGTACAGTGAGAGCTGGGAATACCGCTCATCTGAAAGACAAGGTTGCAAAATTTGAACCACCTAAACAAGCACTAGCAAAACCTTCAGCCACCCAACAGGCAACAAAAGAAGGTACACATGCTGAATCAAAACCAGAAGAATCCTTAGCTGATGAAGCTGAAAAGATGGGAAATTCTCTGGAAGTGGGTGTGGAATTGCAACTTAACCCCAAAGAGGCTGAACTAGCAACCCCATTGAGTGGGAAAAGGGCAGAGAGACAGCTTCAAGAGCGGAAAACTCAAAGGGCTGTTTTGAAACGCTCTGCAACTGCTGCCATACAGTATGTATACACTATAATCAGTCTCCCTTGCATACCTCTGTGAGCGTCCGCCTACATATGGTGTCCGAAGTGGGATGAGAGGTGGTCTTTGGAGTTAGAAAGGACCGGAGATTTGTTCTGTGAATTTATTTTTATGCTTTTTGCCTACAAACAGTCTGAGCAACTTTAAAAAAAAATAAAAAATCTCATGCAGCAGAAATCAGAGTTA
The DNA here is from genome assembly GCF_040206685.1 of Ascaphus truei. Lineage (NCBI taxonomy): Eukaryota > Metazoa > Chordata > Amphibia > Anura > Ascaphidae > Ascaphus > Ascaphus truei. Next base: position 246,416,352 of record NC_134487.1, on the reverse strand, counting down.
AAGTGATACACACCACTGCACTGAAACTTACAAATCCACAGATGGACTCTTTTCCCCAATCCCAAGAGGAGAGAGAGAGACTGCTGAAGCAGGTAAAACCTTATTTGCCTATCACAATAAAGTGTAATATGGTCATTGAAATAGGGGGTTTGCCTTCCAGCCATAGTCAGGGTTCAAGAAGTGAGTTAGCCCTTGAAAGGGATAGTTGTTTGTTATTTTCAAATGTTTAGCTGAAGCAGTGAATACAGATGGTAACCATGAGCGGTACTGATTCTGCAAGTAAAGGCTGCAACACCGCATAGGACTACCAGTGGTGAATGGAGTATATGCAGAAAAATGTGAAAATTGATGCAAGACTGTGCTGAAGCAGGGGAAATTTCAGTAAACAAATGCTGAGGGTAAAATTGCCTACTAGAAAAAAAGGAATTGCTGAACTGTGTAAAAGGTATCCCAAAGTGTGAAGAGTGAATGTCATAATACCCAAAGTTGAGACTGAACTCAAACAGAAAATCACATTATTTGGCTGAAGCAAAGAGATTGGACCTAGCAAGTAAATGATGTAAAGCAAACATAAGTTTTTACCTAGCAACTACACATTCAGCATACCTAATGAGAGAGTAAACCTAGCAAGTAAACGGTGTAATCAAATAGACGTTTTACCTAGCAACTGCACATCTTGTATACCTGATAAGAGAAAATGCATGCACAGCACTGCTGATATTGTAAAACTTAACCAAGAAAGAAAAAGTCTACAGAGATGCCTGTGAGAGCTACAACCTCTACAAGCAAAATATGCCCACCTGTAGGACTACCACAATGGGGGGTTCTAGCAAATACAGTGGCAACAGCTGCAATAGCGCCTCCTGAGGTCAGGAAGAAAATTACACCTGATAGCCTAAAAATAGAGGACAAGATGCAGCGTTCCTGTAATGAACCCTACCCCACGGAAGAGTGGCCCTTCCAGTCCAATAAAGAGGAAGACATCTCTTACGGGGAACCCGAACCGAATCAAACCCACATAACACCCCAAGAATGGTGGGGGTGCCTGAACTCGGCACGAACCGAAAAGACCGCTCCCTTTGATGACGAATATGATCAGCAGGAGAAAGAGCAGGAGCAGTGGATCACCGAATATTTCCGTCAGCTATTAAAGTTCCAAGAAAAGCCGGGTGGATCCAGTGACGCTGCTAAAATTTCAAATGAAGATGTAGACCCCAGTATCCCTGAAGGGACGGTGTCATCCAAATCAAAAAGGCGGAAAAAGAAAAGCGGTTATTCACTTACCGTGGAAGGAACAGACACATCCGCAGACCCTGTGGAGGAAAAGGGGGGCCGAGTTGCCCTGCAGCCTAGAGAAAATGGAGAATTCGTCCCGCGGTTAACCGAATATCCAGAGGGCCCAAGGCAGAAGTCGTGTACCCCAAAGAAGTGTCTGTCCAGTGCCAAAAGTGAGGAACCCTCAACCAACCATCCCAGGGAAGCGGAGCCGGAACCAGTGAGTGTCGATCCCTTGACCAGCCCTGAGGATGCCCTGAAAAATGCCAGGCGTGACTGTGATATACTCCGTGAACAATTGAAACAAAAGAAAGATGGTTACGCGGAGCTACTGAAAAATAATGTGAAGCTACAGGAACATGTGCTCGCAATGTACTCTGCAGCCAGGATAGAATTGGACGATTTCAAGACTGAGCTAGATACTGCAAATGCTACTATTTCCGCCATGGATGAAAAGCAGAGCCAATCTGATAAAATGATGACTAAGCTGAAGCAGAAGTATGAGGAGGCACTAAAGCAGATGACAGTCTTTCAGTAAGAGGTTAACACTCTTCGTGTAGAGCTGAATGCCTCACAACAGGAGGTCAACAATATCCGGACAGAGGTGGATGTATCTCAGAAAGAGTTTCAGACACTCTGCAAAGCATTGGATGCCTCACATCATGAGACCAACAGCTGCCGCACAGATCTGGAAGTTTCCAGAAAGGAACTACACAGTCTCACTGAGGAGCTGGACATTGCTAAAGAAACTATTGGTAATCTTCATACAGATCTCAAAGTCTCTCAGAAGTAGCTTTAGACCCACAACCTAGAGAAGGAAGTCTCACGCCAGGAGAGTGTCATTCTCAAAGCAGATGTGCGTAAATGGAAGGAGGACTGCAAAGAAGCCCTGAAGAATACAGAGAAAATTCAAGATTAAAAACAGAAAACTTAAAACTGAAAGAAGAAAATTTTCAGTTGACAGAAGAAGTCAAGGAAAAGTTGGAAGCAGAGCACCGACTGCAGAACCAACTGCAAGGTCTGCGTACACACCTCCAGAATATTGAGGAGAATCAGCAAACGCTGCAGGAAGAAAAGCTGCAGGCTGCTAAAGAAATTCAAGTGCTGCAGGAACATCTGATGACCCAGTATGTCCCCGCAAAGTAGCATGAGAAACTGAAGGCTACCCTGAGCATCACCAAAGCAACGCTAAAAGCCAAGTTTAGAACCCAGGTGATGCGGCACAAAAGGGAGCACAAGAAGGTCCAGAAACTGAAACAAGTAACTATGGCCCAAGCAAAGAAGTTCATAGTGCGCCACAAGGCAACAAAAATTACAGAGCTCCAGAATATCAAGGAGACTCTGATACAGACTCAGAGAAAGCACCAGTATCCCACAGTAACTAATGCCCGTGAGGACAAGGGTACAGTGAGAGTTGGGGACTCCATGCAACTTCAAAACAAAATTACGAAGTTTGAGCCACCTAAGAAAGCACTAGCCAAACCTACAGCTGCCTAACAGGCAACAAACAGAGGTAGGAGTGCAGAATCAAAACCAGAAGAGTCCTTAGCTGAGGAAGCTGAAAAAATAGGACGTTCTCTGGAAAAGGAGGTGGAGGTGCAACTCGGTCCCAAAGAAGCTGAACTGGCGACTCCGTGGTGCGACTCCGTGGTGCGACTCTAAGGGCTAGTCCTAACGGCCCTACAACTGTTGCCATACACTTTGTCTACAAAAAGAGGAGTGCCCGACACAACAGAAATCTCATGGCCGCGCATGAGATAAAAAGACTTTACATGAAAAAGTCCTCCTCGAGCGACTGAAGAGTGCTGATCTCCAGCACCTTCGGGAGGAGACAAAAATAAACTGGAGAAAGGGCTCCAATCCCAGCGAGACAGAGGGTACTCTTCCTCCATCCACTCTCATTCAAGTCACAGAAAGATCTCGAATGCGAGTGGAAGGATGGGCTTTGGCCGTGGTAAGCCCGAGCTTCCCACAAACAGGGGAGGTATGTAACAGGGGACTTATCCCTGTTCAGGTAATGTGCCTCTAATCCAGCAGTGTGGTGGTTAACTGCTGGTAGTCAATTAACAAAACACCACCTGCCTGATTAGATGGCTTAGAAAGCCTGTCTTTTGAACCAGGAAGTAAGAACTCCTTAGCTGTGACTGAGAGCTGAACTTGGGAGAGAGAGCAGAGATTGTCTTTGACTCTCACAACAGTCTTGAGCCCTGCCAGAAGAAACAGCAGAGCTGCTTACAAGACACAGGGAAAACTTCTAAACCTGTATGCTGACCAACCCTGGAGACAAGGGAGCTGAAGCAGGAACAGTGAAGATTTTCCCTCCAAACCACAAGGAACAGATAAGACTTTCATTCTTAAAAAACTGCTTATATCTGCTTATTGCATGCTATTTGTTTGGGGCTGCGAGAACTGCTTGACTAAGGGAGATGTGAATTATTGCATAGTGTTTCACTAGAAATACTCCCAAGTGAATAGAAGCTTTGTTCCCCCCCCCCTGTGTTTGGATGAATTTCCTGATGAAAAGGAAAAGGCACAATAAAGCCTTATTATAATTTCACATTATAAACGACTCCAAGTGTGTACCTCTGTGAACGTCCGTCTACAGAAACCAAATGCAAAAGGATTTAATCGCACAAAAATAGACTAGACATATTAACAACGTTCCGGTCCTACAGCTGGACCTTCCTCAGGGTTTATGAGCTTCTGAGCCCCAAGGAAGGTTCAAGTGTAGGAAACGTTGGTAACATGTCTTGTCTAGTTTTGTGCAATTAAATCTTTTTACATCAGTGCCCAGCTTGCTCTTTTTATTTTGACCCCCTTGGTAACACAACATACTCCCCTATAACACAATATATCAAAGTGTTTCCTTAAGATTCAGTGACAGGGATGGAGCAGCATATCACAACACACTGTTATGCACCACTATTATGAAGTATAGGGAACAATGACTCCTACTACATCTGTATTCACAATATGGTGCCTGCTATAATCATACACTAGTCATACATTTTAATTATATTTTAATGGGTTAAATAAAAGTTATATTTTAACATCACACACATTCAGGGTGCTCCAGCCATGTATTTAAAGGATACTTTCTTTTCTTGTAGATTACAAAATAACGATATAGCGAACAATATTTTTGTAAAAATGGATCAATTGACCATGATAGCAAAAGTGTTATACAGTAATGCTGAACAAACACCAAGGGAGAAATAAATACATGATTTAGAGCATTTTAGAATGTAATTGCAAAACACCAGCAAATTAGTTTTCAAATTATTGCTGAGTATTTAATAAAATAAGCATTTTTGGCTATCACTATGCCTGGAATGACAGTTTTGGGTATGTATGTGTATTTCTAGTGCCAGCATTTTTATGACTTTAACACTGATGAGCGAGTTTGCTGTTAATCCTTGACTTTGAATATATGAGATCAGCACACAAACGGAGTGAAAGATGAAACCCTTCTCATAATGGAAATGCACATACCTCTAGCATAATATTATTGATGAACCTTTTAAATTAACCTCAGACTCATTTCCTCTTCCTTTGTGAACAAGAAAACATTGGTGCATTACTCTGTCTTGTTAAATAGATGCAGGGGAGATATAGCTAGCATAGAAGTCAAGTGTAGGGCCCCCGACAGGGAGGGACATCTGGATCCACTGTTCCAGGCCTGGTCACTAACCTCTGTTGGTGGCCTTACAGTGTATGGCCTGCCCCTCCGCTCTACTTGCCACTGCCACTTTAGGCCTGGGCCCTCTTCCTAGCCCCCTGTTGGTAGGCCACACGTGGGCCTGCAGGGTCCACCCTTTTGCTGGCCACTACCCATTCGGCTCCCTTTTTAATGGGCCTCTATGGCCCACCCATTCAGGGCTGCCATCACTCAGACCTGGGTCCTCCTTTTGCGTGCCTCCCTCACCCAGGCCCATAATTCCTTGTATGCCTTCCCCCCAGGCCCATAATTATGTATACCTACTCTTCCCCATACTTCTGTATACCCCTTCCCACCTACCCCCATGCCCATACCTCCTTATACCCCCTCTCACTTCCCCTTCAGGCCCATAACTTTTCCCTCTCAGCCTCCTCCCCCACCCCCAGTGACCCTTGGGGACAGGAGGGGGGGTTGCCTTGCTTCTTATATTTGTCCTGGGTCCAACGATTTCTGTTTGCGGCCCTGATCAAGTGACATCTACTACTGTTGTGACGAGTAACTACACTAAACATATCATTTGTTTTAATGAGTATGGTAAAGCAAAGCTGCCCTGTTAAGATCTCCAGGAATTAATGATTCCTGTATTCTTTTATTAGAGATGTGTGCATGTCTTCAAAGGAGCTTTGAACATTTTCTGTAAATGTAGCATTTTGCTTGATAGACGTTTGCCAATTCCACCACCAGTGTGCAATAATTTCCCAAACATTACAGTATATACAGTAGAGTACCAGATGACCTTGCATATTGACATTCATCAATTTGCAATTTGCTAGGTGAAGCCTGCCAATGTATGCAAATATATATGTGAAGAAAAGGGCACATTTTTCCTGGCTTGTGATCTTTGAGGAAAATGTTGCACATACGATGTTGATACTACTAACTTAATTAAATGTATTTATCAAAGTAAGGTTATTTAATAAGTTGGATAAAATCAAATATTAAGGATCATATTTACTAAGCTGTCTTATGCCCTGAATCACTTTACAGCCCTTGCAAATCAATATATGGCGAGGTTTCTTTCAGTACTGGAAGGTGGTTTATGGGAGAAAGCAGCCTAGTATCTATGGGCCTCATTTTGTCAGTATGTCAGAAAAAATATTCAAGTGACCTCAGACCTGGCAGAGTTTGTCACTGAGAAACAGGATAAAAATTGACAGAGAGCAATGAGAAATTGGATATATTCCACTATAATATGTATATTGCTTAATACCTCCCTAACTACTACTGACAGTTCCCAGATAGAAAGCTGAAGTGAGCGTGGCAATGTACCCTGATACACTGATGCTATAAAAGAGATCCAAGATGAAAATGTCTCTCTTGTCACTTATAACACCCAAAAAATTGCATACATATTCAATATACTGTAACATAGGATGTTAATTATTAGCTTAAACCTGGAGCAGTACTGGTAGAAAATGGCATCAGATTTACCAAAGAAGACAATGTCATTTTCTGCAATGTTATTGATGTCATTGGTTAACTTTCACAGTGCTGGAGTCCAGCGACACATTTGGGTCATGTGATCACTTCAGGTGCGATCACATGACATGTTCTGGCCAGAAATGGAAGTAGAGGAAGCTTCACTTCCACTTCGATCAAACTGGCTCCTCTGCCTAAGCGATCAACCCAATCACTCACGAGAAAAAAAGCACCTACGGCATACTTGGCACGTCATAAAGGCCACTGGTGTGCCAGGGCCTGTCATACCAGGTATATTCATTAGAATACTACAAAGGTTAATCAATTGAATTTTATTTCACCAGCTGTGGAACAGTCTTTGAAGATGCCCCCTATAATGTCCCGTCTATGAGAAAAACAATAATCTGTAATAAAATGGTCTCTTGGATTGTTGCGCCGTCTTCAATTTACAAATGCAATGGATGAAATAGCACAAAAACGCCTTCACTTTTGTGTTTATTTACATTGTATCTGTTTCATTGCATAATATTAAGCTTTGGTAGCTGTATTGCTCCTGGAGAACTGTAAATTCACTGTAGGTTGTGATACCTTTTAGGGGACAACAGGAGTGCTCTAGATCAGGGGTGCACACATTTTTTAACCTGCAAACCCCACTGCCTGCTTACCTCCCGCTCGCGCCCCCCTCCTCCTCAGCTCCGGCATTAAATGACGTTGTGGGGTCATGTGACATCATGTTGCCACGTGTCACGTGACCCCGCAACGTCATTTGACGCTGGTTACCATAGCGAAATGTCGCCGAAGATCAGGTAGGAGAAACTGCAGAGGCCCTGCGGGGTCCCCCCGGCATTTAATTTAAAAGCCTTTGGGAAGAGCATGTGATCTCTGTAGACTCTGCGCCCCGACTGTAAATTATCCCGTCCCCCCTGGGGATGCGCCCCCCCACTTTGCACACCCCTGCTCTAGATGGATACATTTAGTGTGCAAATCTCACAGGTCTCTTCTTCAAGTGAATGTAATAACAACTTTACAAGTAGTGTTGATTGACCTTATCTAGAAGAATACAAGTTGGCGTTAAAATGTGCATAAACAATTCTGATTAAGAGAGCAATCCACAATACTAAATCTCCATTTTTTTTTTTACATGATTGGAAATGGGGAGTCCTCAAAAGCTGAGTCACACTGTTTTCAGCTCCAACAATCACACAGATTCAGAGATAGTTGTTGGTGAAGTTATTGATTCAGAGATAGTTGTTGGTGAAGTTACCTTTATTACTAACCTGTTGTTTTTAAAGAAGATTGAAATGGCCATCTACTAGGAACCAATGGTGTAGCAGCTTCCTCTATGCCTGAGATTTGGCAGCAACTTCGGTTCCCCTGAGGGAGATTTAAACCTTCCCCGATAAGTATCCTGTATACTGGGGGGGGGGGGTCCCTACAGATGAACATATTGTCTTGGGGGGACCTTCTTACCCTTCTCCAGTTCTTGCCCTGTTAAAAATATAGTGGGCAAAAGAACTGAATAAGTAGGAGGAACTGCTCCTTTAAAGATTGTATCTTTACATCAAACTCTTTCCTGTTAGTATGTTTGATTGCCTATTTAATTATGGAATATTGTTGATCATTCTTAACCGAATGAGGGAGAGAGTAATTACTGAGTTATTGTCACCTGTGCGACTAGGAAATTAGTAAACTGGATTTGAAAGATATAATTCCTTTGTACATGAATGTGGGATTGATTAGTGAAAGCTTAAGCATGGTTAAGCATGATCACTATCTACTTTAAAATATCAGTAGGTGCCCGGCAACTGGATTGACAGTGTTGGAGTGACCAGCATGGCGTAATGAAGCATTATGTTGCTGGTATACAAAAATAAATAAAAAGAAAATGGAAGAGGTTGTGATACAAAACTTAAGCCTCATAAAGCCAAGAATAGTTAACCTCTGCCCTTAAGATGGGCACTTTTTTTGTAACAGCATAATAGTAGTCGAGGTGGATTGAGAAAAGGGAGAAAGAATTAAATATGACGTAAACATATTTTTGGGTGTCAGATTTATTATATCTTTTGTTGACATAAATACCTAAAGAAGACAAACATTCACGTGTTCACCTGCATGTTCAACACACAGACAAGTCATTGTACAGAATCATCACATTAGGCTGCGTCCAGGGTTGCAGCAGCCGTACGGAGGCGCGCTGAGACTGAGGGAAAGCGGGTGCTTTCCCTGGCCTTGGTTAGCGCGCTGTCTGTGGGCGTGTTCGGGGGGCGGGCCAGTGAAGTCACGGAGCTGGTTCTCCCTCATTGGGCGGACCGCTCACGTGACTGGCCCTGCACTCCCTTGAGCGCTTGAATCTAAAATTCTTCTAAGACCCACGCTTCCGCAAGCGAGCCCCTGCTAAAGTCGCTCTCATTGCGGCTGCAGGGGCTCACTGGTAAGCAACAGCGTGCCTCAGCACGGGTCAGCGCCTAAGCGCTGACAATGCCCGAGGCCTTAGAGACCTACCTACTATCACTGAACTATAGTTTATTCCTTGTTATAATTAAGCTGAACTACTGATGTAACAGGCTTCAATTGTTCTTTCTATTGTGACATACTGGGATATATTGGGGTATATTGCTCCAACATGGTCACTGAATCTTATGGAACCTCTGTTGTATTGAGTTATTGTGGTATAAGTATTGTTAACTATGTAACATGCTCCATGTGTAGATGATAACACTAGTAGATTGATATGTTCATGCATTCATTGCTATACATGTTGTAATAGTGGAGTAATGGAAATATTCTTGTCATGGAATAAAACCTCACTCACTACAGTATGTTCAGCAATTGTCACTCTCACTTTTATCTCACAAACTAAAAGGATATTCCAGTAGTTGGCAGATAATTTTCACCTTACTGCTTTTTCCAATTCTTTTTTAGGTACTTAAATTAAAGCTTTGAAGGAACTGTTTGAGAGTTGGTTGAGTTCATTAGTCGAAAATGACAATTGGCAGAATTTTCAGATTACTTTTACTTAACTGACAAAAAAGTTCTTTATCTAATTTGTTTTACATGAATTGTTAAGATGGCAGTGTCTATTATATGATACAATTGTTGACTATTTTGTGCATTTTTTTAGTTAGTTAAATTTTATTGTGTTTTTTTCTTTTGTACGGGAATGGTTCTTCAGATTAATTGCAGTTCTTTGAAATATAAACTATAGTTAAAAATAAAAAAAGGTATCCAGCTGTTATCCACTTGTCATATCAAAAAGGTACAGAAACTGATACCTTATAAAGAAATACATGTATCACATAACGTACCGCTTCCTGTTGCTGCATGTAACATATATATTTCCAAATTGCCGGTTGTCTTAACAACAAGTAGATCAAAAGCAGAGCTTAATACACTGTTGCCAAGAGAAACATTTTCAAAATGGCTCAACATGTGTCAACATAATGGCTGAATAGTCTATTGTGAAACTTGATATGTAGCTCCTCTATGTTATAATAGACCATTATGTTCAGAAAAAAAAGAAAGTAAAATAATAATATATATATATGAAAACAGCTATGCTAATTGATATTATGTTTAAATCTTTTTCATATAGCAGCAGATATAGGTACAGTAGTCTCACTTCAAAAACAAAGAAGAACATTTTGCACACAGTGTAATACGTTGCCTACTCTATTCCGTGTCTGTTTCATAATTTAAAATACAGTGATGATTATTTTCAAATGGTTTAATTAGTTCAAACTGCTTGACATTTTGCTGATATTTTCTCAACGTGATTTATTGAAGGTTCCCCCCCCCCCCCCCCCCCCACCCCCGTATTTAAAAAAAAATTATCTTGTGCTCTGTGATCATATCTGACCTCGCAGATTTTATTAGCATGCAAAGGGATGTGTGTGTGTGTGTGTGTGTGTGTGTGTGTTTGTAAAAAGGAGTCCTACTGAAAGTGGCAAATGTACACAACAAAAGATAGGGGAGCCCATTTGCTACATCCAATTGACAAAATATACTGTATATGGTAATAACTTGGGAGGTTTTCTTGTTTTGCTGTATGGACAGGACCTTCTATGGTTGTTTCCCATATATGTAAAAGGGAAGGTTCATAGTGTAGTGTTAGTACCTGCAAATTTGGTTATACCTTGACGTTGGTACTGTATGCTGGCTTATGATGCTTTGGCCAAAAGGTTTAACTAAATAACCAATAAAATATTATTATTGAAGTATTTAACTTTATACTTATTACCATATAAGTTTGTCAATTGGGTGTAGCATTGGGCTCCCCTGTCTTTTGGTATTTACATTATGACAAAGAAATAAATATTTTTTTAAATAATACTAATGTAAGACAAGCTTTCAAGATTATTCAAGCTCTCTATATTATTTATGAGTACTTCAATATTAGGTGATACCTTTTTCATTTGGACTAACAATAGATATTATAAGACAATCTTTCAAGAGTTCTCCTCTCTTCCTCAGGTCAGGCAATACTCATGAAGAGGAATCTGGGGAAGAGAGATAACTCTTGAAAGCTTATCTTATAATATCTATTATTAGTCCAAATAAAAATGGTATCACCTAATACTGAGGTACTCATTTAGGCTGCGCTTTTAATGCCTTGCGACGCGACGTCGCTCCAAAACAAATGCATTGTCGCCGTCACATGCACTTATAGTAAGCACGACACTACAGAGCAACGTGAGCGACGTCGTGACCAAAAATTTGGTAGCCGGTCAAATGTAATTTTTCAGAGGCTGTCGCCACATGTGTCAGCCTCTGAACCAATCAATGGCCAGGTCGCTAGCGATGTCGCTGCTAAGCGAAATTCAACTTTCGCGGGTGGCGACGGTGACGTTATCCATCGTGTCGCCGGCACTATTCACGCGGCCTTACTCTGCGCTATTACAACTGGATTAACAAGACTATTTCTGCCTAGTTCCTATTATGTATGGAAATCTTGAAAATCCTCTCTGTTGGTGGCATGTCAGGACTGCTTAAGCAAGTCACCATGGGGGACACTTTTAAGTGTCACTGGCAATATGGATGATTTCTCCAAAACATCAAACTACTGCACAATTTCACATTGAAGCTAAGTAGAACTGCAGCTAAAAGATATTCATGCATGAAATGGTAAAATAACAGTACGGGCTCTTCTAATAGCTGAGGGGTTAAATTAAGTGAATTTCTCTTTCTGCACAGCTCAGGAACACTTGAAACCAGCATGGAGCTATTAAAAATTCAGAGGCATTGACCATAAATATAATTAATGACTAGCTTTTAGTAGACAATGCGGTCGTTGTGATCCTTTAGCATTGAAAACCCAGGGACGTCAAGTTAAATAACACCTTCTTGGATAAAGATAATTTGGGTTGCAATTCCAGTATCTTGAAGGACACAAGGGATATTTCAATCACTTTTGCATATTGTTACAATGTCTTAATACCACACAATGAAAATAAACTTCTGGGCCTTTATGTATCAATTTCAGTGTGTTTGGGAACATTATTTTAAATCCAAGATACATTGTCTGACGTAGTTTTGATATTTATATAACCCCATTAAGTGACGACTCGGTAATAGTGCCAGCTATATATTGGTAAAGACTTCTGCTTCGAAGGTGATTGAAATGCTATGCTCATTACTTCTCACATTATTTCAAAGCCTTCACAGCTATTAACAATCTCAATACTGAGTTATGCAATATATTATAGAGTGTGTTATTCTACAGCAAGAAAATGGGTTAAAAAAAGTATAGGTTAATGTAACATAAATCGTAGTTTTGTGAAATTATCCAATTTTGTGCCTTCTAAATAATATGACATGCCTGTAATTAATTTCAATGAGTTTCATTGAGATATTGCCTGCACTTGAGCTTATAGAAGCTTTCTTTCATGTCATGCCTGTCTTAGTTATTTAAATGTTTTTGCATGCTCTTTAAAATGTTTATGTGCTTAAGAAAGTGGTTTCTTTGAATTAAAGAGAAATAAAAAATGTAATTATGAAATCTGCACTGGAAAGTAATGCATCCTAAGTGCTGCTGTAACAGGGAGCATCATGAACAAGAACTGAGCCTTTTTCTTGAGTTTAATTGGCACGGAAAAAATAGTTCAGAGAAATATAAAGCAGTGAGTGTCTGTCATCCCTATTCTAAACATTACAGAAGATCAAAGAATAAATTACCTAAAAGAAATACAGCAATACCTAGTTCAGTAAGTAATAGTGTTTCTGAAAGGAAATGTAGAAGAACATATGGATGGACTTCTTTATTAGACAATCTGATTAAATGGAAAGTTTGCTCTGTTTTCGAGGAAGAAACAAGCAGAGCAGCTGTTCTCAATAAGAAAAATGTGTGGACATTTTCTTCTGCATATTGCTGTGTGAATTAATAAGCTCTGATTGCTCTGTCTTTGTGAGAGCTGTAAGGGTTGCATACACTATCTCCACAATTATGCAGGTAGTACACGATTGCACTTGCATCTATATAATCATTTTGGGGTCTTCAAAGGGGAATGGGAGTCCATTAAGGAAAATGTAATGAGGACTTAAAAAGTTGGTCGTGAATGGAATTGGGATAACATTATTTTTCAACAAACCACTAATTGTAGACCATAGCTTCCTCCACACAGCATGATAATTGCAAATCCCATTAATGGCCCTCTGAGAGTTTTTTTTTTCAAGTGACATATAAAGCCGAATAAAAGCTAAATAAGTAGGTTGCTTAGAACAATGGTACTCAAGAGGATGTTTTGAGGTATGAATGAAGCTTCTAACATTAACACTAAAAGAAATCAAGGTTAATTCCATTTGTGAAAAGAAAGCGTTGGCCCGTGGGTCATCAAATAGTTCCAAAGGGACATTTATTGTTTTACTAAATTATTATTTTCCGTCTTTTGGGCTGTAGCCAGGAAAGCCTGTGTTAAAATGATTGGAAAAGCAGCATGTTTAAAAAACAGATTTATCCGATAATGTTTTTGAACCCATTCTGAATGCTTTCCGAATAAACAAAAAGAATAACATAGCCTTTTGTTCATTCTCATTTTAGCGTTATCTCCATGTTAAAAAAATAAATAAATAAATAATAAGTAATGTAATCGTCCTCCTGATTTCTTTTATTCAGTCGTTGTGGTAATAAGAAAATCTAGATGTGTCTGCATTGTTATTTATTGTAGTGCCAGGCTAATTATATGTAGTATATAGATGCTTCTGTGTTGTTCATTTTGCTAGCGTTATCCTGATCATCCATAGGCCTGTAGGTTACCTCAATTCGTCCTTAATATGTTGATGCCCTATTTCTGCTGGCACCATCCTAATTATCCATAGTATGTACAGTATATGTTGGTATGCTGTTTAAATATTTGCAGTCTTTATCCGGTCTAGGACATCTGGTCGCGGCCATTATGTCGCAACCAAATCACCGTCGGCATTTAGCCAGTAACCAAATTGCCGCCGGGACATCTCTCTGCCGGCCGCTTCGCCGCCAAGGTAAGCCCCTAACCTTATGCCATACCCTAAAAACCCCTAATCTTAACCACTAAAACTAATGCTACCCATACCTTAAAAACCTTAAACCCCTACCCTAAGACACTTTACCCTAATCCCCTTATCCTAAACCCCTTACCCTAATCCCCTACCCTAAAAAACTTAACCCCTTATCCTAATGTCCTACCCTACAAACCTAACTCCTTACCCTAAAACCCCTAGCCTTAACCCCCTACCCTAACCGCTAAAACCCCTTAAATTAAATGAACTTACCCTATTGGCCGAACTGGTGTCCAGTTGCTGAGTGTGCAGCAGCGGAACGGCTAGCGGTCCCTCAGTAGTCAAACACCAGCGGAAAATTGGTCACAGTGAAACGGTGCGACCAAATGTCTGATTTCGGTGAATATCACTCATAGTATGCATCTCTCTTCATGCTAATACTGTACACTATGATAACAAACAAAATGCATGAAACAGAGCCTTTAAATAGGACGGTTGATATAATGTTGAAAAATATCTGATCCTGGAGAATATGAAAACTGTATTTAGAGCCACAAAACGATCCTTTTATGAGATAATTGCTGGTAAGTACAAAGCAATCAAGGGTGAAAAGCAATTGATTTTATTGGAGGTTTTACAATTATCACCTGACAATTGCACGTAAAATTACAAATTGAACCTCTAGAGATCTTATTCCTAAATGGTTCATATATAGCTATCAATGTCCACAAAACTCAATTAAGAAGTAAGGGTGAGATGAATATCTATTGAATTATATCTGATAGATACAATGATAAGTGTATGTATGATAGAAACAATGCTAAAAGATGTGTGCGAGCTTCAATCCAAATGAGTGACATACTATACTGTACAGTATGACAGGACTGTTTATAAAACATTAGTGAAACAGAATCATTATGTAAATATATTTCTGTGTTAGCATCAAAGTTCTGATGAAAGTTTGGGTTTCTGTTGGGTTTAGTGTAACCTTGTTGGCAAAACTCAAATCACAAATCTTGAAACAGATTCTGGAACAAACGTTGGTAAATTTTAATCCTCAATCATTTTCTTACTGAGGATAAAGGGCATAGCTAAATCTTCAAAGTGACCATCCAATTAGCTGTGAACCTAAGATTAGATCTTTCAGACAGACTTAGTTATGTGCATTGCGGCTGCAATAATGTAAAAGTACTTTCCCACATAGCACTTGCTGTTTTGAAGGTTTGTTTCATGATATAACTTATGTTTTAAGCTTGCTTTAACCCATTCAGTGTTAGCCCCTTGAGCAATGTAATAGGAATATAGCAACATAATGAGAATAATCTGTACTATTTTGTTCATTTTTATCAGTGCCTTTCCACAAAGTAACATATATAGCAGGATACATTGTCCCTGTTTAGTATGGGGAGATACTGTATGTTGTAATTAAGGATGGGCAGGTTCGGGACCCCAAAAAACAAACCCCTCCTTGAACCGTGGGGGCCAGATTATCTGAATCTAAACTGTCCGAGAACATCGTCCGTTTACATTTATCTGTATTGCAAGTTCGGATCAAGTGCCCAGAATCCAAGGCAGAAACAAACCAAAATACATTTCAGAATTGGATTCCCGACCCTCCTGCCACCTCTGACCATCTGATGTCACCCCTTATGGCTTGTGGAGGGTTCAGGGCGGGGGAAGGGAGCCTTCCCTTCAAATATTGCAGTTCTGTATGAGACTCCCTCTGTGTCTTGCTGGCCTGCGTCATCTGACACTCGGGAACCAACCACCAGAAGAGGTGGGGCTGGCAATAGACAAAGGGAGCCTTGGAACTTCAGTTAATCTCTGCAAACCCTAGAGTTTCACTGATTGAGATACTGATGTTACCCCCCACCCATATATCTAACTATCTCCTTCCATGTCACTCTCCCCTCCCATGTCACTCTGCCTTCTCATGTCTCTCTTCCCATGTCACTCTCCTTTGCCATGTAACGCTTCCTGCCATGTAACTCTCCCTTCCAATGTCCCTCTCTCCTCCTCCGATGTCTCTCTCTCTACTTCCCATGTCACTCTCTCTTCCCATGTCACTCTCACTTCCCATGTCACTCTGTCTTCCCAAGTAACTCTTTTGTCCCAAATGTCTCTACATCTCCCCAATGTCACTTACCCCACTAATCACCCCCCCCCCCACCCTCCATTTCACTTTCTCCTTTCATATGCCACTTAGTTCTCCCCCAATGTCAATCTGTCCTTATGTCAGTCTCTCCACATGTCACTCTCTTCACACCCATTATTATTATTATTTATTTATAATATGCCAACATATTCTATAGTACAGTACAAAAGGGTTGGAGCACAGAAAATAATAAAATAACAAACATTAACGTACATTGTTACAGTAGGTAAGGAAGGACCTGCCCCAATGAGTTTACAGTATTTAAGGAAAGTAAGGTGAAACATAGTGTACAGGGTGTGATTTGAATTGTAACAGAGTAGCTCGAACATCAGCAAACAACAGCAAATGGCTGACACACGTTGGCTATCCTTGGGTTGCCACCAAAGACTACCTATTGCCTTTGGTGTGATATGTCTTTTCTTCTCAAAGAGAGTCTACGGCCTGTAATATAGTGGGCGCTCTTGCTGCGCCGTGCACGCGCAGCACTTATAATTTGCTGTGGTTAGCCAACCATTCTATGCTAGGGCCGTGCACGCGCATGGCAGTGAGCATAGAGCTGGCCGATAGGAGGGAAGACTGTGAAAACTATGTTTTCACGCTGCTACTGCTCAGTCTGCAATGTATGTATGTGTGTGTATGTGTATATATGTGTATATGTATGTGTGTGTGTGTATATGTGTGTATGTATATGTATGTATGTGTATATATGTACCTGCGCTTTTCCCTGCATGAGCTGACAATCAAAATTAATGATGGGCTTTGAAAAGATGACAGAAAAGACACAGAGGAAGATCAAATAATATCAGCAAAACTATGCGCAGGTATCAAACCGAATTAACCCTTTTCAGGATGGGTTAGTGATGAATCCCTCCCAGAATCCTTCCAAGCGCGTCGCTCACAGCAGCATGGACTGTACAAACAAAAAGTGTGCGTCACGTGCACGAGCGTTCGCTAAGGCGCTCCCACTATATTACTGGCCTAAGGTGAAGTGATATCAGCTGAACAGCATAGACACTCCCAGGAAAGATGCCGGGGGGGGGGAGTAGATGACGAACTCCAGATTTTTTAAGATATTTGTCCTTTCTTGATGACCCTATCCATGCTGGCTTAGTGCACAGGAGCCATAAAGGGGGAGCATGGTGGGGAGACTCTTCCCCCCACACCAATCTCTTCTACCCCCATGTCACTATACATTGTCAACAGAGAGAGCCAAGCACAAGAAAAAAAATATTAAGGAAGTAATTTATGGAAAATGGTCATTTTAATGACTACACAGGTCCAAGGTATCCAACATTTCGGTCCTGTGCACTTCATCAGGGTCCAGAACAAATGACAGACCACCCTTACATGTGTTTTTTTTAGGATTTATGGACACTATTTAAGGTTGGTCTGTCATTTGTTCTGTAACCCTGATGAAGATGCACTGTCCCAAATGTTGGATACCTTGGACCTGTGTAGTCATTAAAATAACCTTTTTGCATTAATTACTTCCTTAATATTCTTTATGGTGTGCTTGGCTCTCTCTGTTTGCTCTGCTGTTCCCTGACTAAGATTTTTTGCCTGTATCACCTAGCATTTTCAGCCTGTTTTTTCATTTTGTCCCTTTGATCTAGAATCTTACTATCTATTGCCCCCCATGTTACCCAGTTTGTCACCCCCCATATTATCGGCACAAAAATTCCCATTTTGAAAAACTCTTTATTAAGACATTTTATGAAAGGAAGGGAGAGGGGTACAGAAAACCAAATATGGGTTGGGTGGCAGGGGGAAGAGCAAAGGGGAAAAAAGATACCGTAGAAATGGAATTTCTTTAAAAATATATATATTATATTATATATATATATATATATATATATATATATATATATATATATATATATATATATATATATATATATATATATATATATATATATATATATATATACAGTGTTCGACAAACCTATACATCTGCACGCCCCGGGCGAGTGGATTTAACATCGTGGCGATCTCCTATTGGCCCAAGTAGCACACGTGTGGTACTAGGTGGCGAGTAGATTTTTGTTGTTGGGCGAGTAGATATTTTGGTGATTTGTCGACCACTATATATATATATATATATATATATATATATATACAGTACATTATGTTAGCTTATCACATTAATTATGTCTGTCACAGATTACTGGCTACTGTATTTACTCATTGGAATTCATAAAAGTTGGATAAAGCACAGTCCTTGACATGTCTTTTACATTGACAATCTCTGATGTTCTTTAAGACTAACTACCAGAGGGAGTGGGCCTGAGAAATAAATAAATAATTTTAAGGTAACATTGGTATATGGGAATATCTCCTAGAAATACCTTGGGTTGGAAGAAAATATAAAACCATCTTGAGAGCTTAACCATGGTGCTAAGATTTTTCAGAGATGTTGGTGTGTATTATGAATCAAGCTAGTCAGTTTCTCCATGGAGCATACCTCCCATATTTTATTAATAATCAGTTTCAGCGTAGGCGGGTACCGTTGTAACCATAGTTTATCTATTACATACCTAGTGGCTACAAATATGTAGGACACAAGAGTTTGTTTGTTTATGGTCCATGTACAAGACATATCTATGGGTCCCTTGGAACTGTCATGTTCGAGATTATGCCTAGTAAGGAGATGACTGTATTCCATACATATTTCATTTTTTTCCCGTACACGTTCACTATAAGTGTATATAAGTGCTGGGCTGACTGCATCCCCTCCATCATAAGGTAGACATGTGAAGTTGATACCTATGTAGGTGTAAAGGGGTTAGGTGCCATCTGTGCAAGGGTTTGATACCTTTTTCCTTAATGGCAGTACAAACCGAGGTCTTTGCTATGCTCTCACATATGTCAGACCAATCTTCATCATTGTAACGCCTGTATGCCCGCAGACCTGGCCAGTCCCCAGTACTGAGGTGGGTAAGGGTATAACACGCACCCACAGCAGTGAGGGTGTGCCCAGAGTGTGGTAATGCGTTGCCGGGCCTGGTAAGAAAGGGTTAACGTATACTTGCAGAGTCCGGGGTGCCATAGATCGGAGAGTAATGTCCGTGTGCCAGAGTTCAAGGGTTGGAGAGAGCAGCGTAGTGATGTCCGTAAACCAGAGTTCAAGGGCAGGAGAAGGTAGAGAAGTCAAATCCAAAGCAGTACACAAGTTCAAACCAAGGGAATCCAAACAGTGGCAGAGACAGGAACCAGCGCTGAAATAGACAAGGAAGCTAGGCATAGACACTGCACACACAGGAGCTACAGGAAAGCTATGCAGAGCAATGACTAAGTGGACAGAGAGGGGTTATAAAGGAAGGAGGACCAATAGGGAAGAGAAGTGGAGCAGAGGTCTGAGTGAGAGTTTGCAGGGATTGGTCTGAGAGAGCAGGGGAGGAGACAGGGAAATAATCAAGGTAAATAGCTTGTAAGCCATGGGGGGCGGAGCTAGAGCATAGGGGCGGCAAATAACTGGAGCGGGTGCGCGCGCCTTCTGTAAGTGTGTTATGCACGTGCACCGCCCGTGTAACAAGCCGTGAGGGACGCACCGCCGGGAGGACGTTTGGCACCGGAGGCAGAAGGGAAGGAGAGGCGGAGGAGCCAGGTAATGTAAGGGCTGGGGGGACAAGCGTACGCCGAGGGGTGCTGGTACCGTGGAGGGTAGTGAGTGACTGGGAAAGTGCGCATGCAGTGCGGGAGCCGCGCACGTGACCCGAAAACGCGTCAGGGCATGCAATCCACGCCGCGGAGGAGCGACCGCGAGAGAAGGAAGGGAGTGAGTGAGAACACAGGAAAGAGAGGTGATTGGAAGTCGTGGGAACAGGGGTGACGGGGACACGCTGGGAAGCGTGAGTCCCCCGATCCGTTACAATCATCCATAACCTCCCCCAGATCTCTCTCCCACGCAGACAAGAAAAACATATTTGATATTGGATGTGTCAGATAAAAGGAATTGGTATATAGATGAGATCTATATATATAGATGAGATGGGGTTAACTAAGCAAAACATTTCAAATGGAGATGTATTTCTGGAAAAAGCCATTTAGGAAGGGAAATGAAAAGTCTAATTTGTAAATATTAATTGAAAATGTGTTTACTAAATCTGTAGTGTTCGTGGAAGTGTTGAAAGGGGAGAGTTACTGTGGAGGAAACAAACTTCCTAGTTTGCTTAAGCTCTTGAGATTTCCAGCAAATAAACATTCGTACCAAGCGTGAATTCAGGGTTATAGAAGAGAAGGATCAGAAGGAAGGGGAGTCAAGATACATCCCATTTCCTTCTCAGCTTGTCCCATATTGTAAGGGAGCAAAATATTGTTGGAAGTGTCATGTGCCCTGTAGAACAGACTTTGATTGATAGCCACATCAGGTTGGTCAGGTTGCCAATAGAGAGTACAGAGTTTTCTTAGTCAACTCTTACCTTGTTCCCCTGGGGAGGAACCAATCTGCTGTTAACCATCATTCTGAACTTTATTACTCTTCTCATAAAATAACTGCTTAGTCCATTTCAGAGGTTTCTCATTACAATCAACAAGAAGTAGGTTTAATGAGCCTATAATTTGAGATAAATGTTATGTTAGCACTTGGCAGCAAGGGTTATCGTTGTGTCTTTTTCGAGTGTTTTCAATTTTTAAGAGAGTAAATTAATTTCCTTTTTGTTTTTCTTTTTATATATGCAAGGTTTAACTTATTATCTTAATTCTCTTCCTCCCAGAGGATGGCACTAAAGATGTCAGGGGATTCATTTAACTTGTATAGCTTGTTCTTTTTCTGAATAGGAGGAGGGGGAGCATACTGTAGTGTGCTATCATTTAGTCTCCATACTGGATTGTGAGAGCCTGTGAGAGACTGATCTATTGTAATTTTGATCACGGCATGGTCCGACCATGAAATAGGGCCTGTTTTTCCATTGTGTAGGGATCAGGAAAGAATCCACAAATAAGTAATCTATCCTTGAGTAAGAGAAAACGGGCGCCAAGAAGAATGTATAATCTCTGGGTGAAGGTTTTAAATATCTCCAGGTGTCTATCAGCAAGAACTTTTAGTCCCATCTTAAGAGCTTTGATAGTCAAGGAAATAACCAAGTTGGTCCCTGCAGATGTTCTTTAAATAGAGGGATTTGTAGACAGGTTAAGTTTAACACCCTACATCAAGAATCCACTGGAGAAGTCTGTAACCTTTTCATGAAGATTCTGGAAGAAGGAAAGTTGATTAATACGAGGAGCATATATGTTTACCAGAGTGTAGCGAACGCCAAATATTTGGCCCCAACAAGTGTAAATCTATCTTCTTTGTCAGTTTTTATTTTTTAAGATGGAAATTAATGTTTTTATTAATTAGGATAGAGGCTCCTCCCTTTTTCTTAAAGAAGGGAGCTGAGAAACCATGCAGAAAGTACCTACTCGAGAAATGTGGGACATTCTTTTTAATAAAATGAGTTTCCTGTAGTAAAATGATATCCGCCTTGGTATTCTTATTTAGTTAGAGCTAATCTCTTTTTAGAGGAGTTCAATCCTTTAACATTTAGTGAGATTACATTAAGAACCAGTGTACCTGAGAATGATGTGAGCTGAACCTGGGACCCATGTGACCAGATAAGGACATATTGAAAGAAGTACAAATCAAAATATGTAGTATTGCATACCATAGGGAGAGATAGATAAGGAGACATAACTAGGCATACATTGATTTCCATTGTGGACAACAATCAGACAAAATGATCCAGTGATGGGTGATCCAGTGGCACTCTGTGTTTTGCGATTGTTGCAGGGGAGATATCTGGGTTAGCCTGATTTTCAGAGCCCTCCTTGGTGATGGTACCCTTCTCATATTTAAGTGCCCTCACTTCATGTTGAACCTCAGCAAGAGCTTTCCATAAATCTTCTTGGAAGGTCTGTTTTATATTGTCAAAAAGGTTTATGATCTCTTGTTTGGTAGATGAGAATAGACAGTCTATGGGAGATAGTTACATAGTTACATAGTAACTAAGGTGGAAAAAAACATACGTTCATCAAGTTCAACCCACGCTAAATTTAGAAGACAGATGCTTTATCCTATATTTGTATTTACAGTATATTGATCCAGAGGAAGGCAAACAAAAACCCTAGTGAAATAACATCCAATGATATCTCATAATGGGAAAAATAAATTCCTTCCTGACTCCAAGAATAAGCAATCAGATTACTCCCTGGATCAACAACCTTCCCATGTATACTTATTTGGTAAATTCTGTATACCTTTCCTTTCCAAAAAGATGTCCACACTTTTTTTTAAAGATATCTATTGTATCTGCCATCACAGTCTCCATGGGTAATGAATTCCACATTTTAAGTGTCCTTACTGTAAAGAACCATTTTCTTGGTTGCTGGTGAAATCTCCTTTCCTCCAACCTTAAGGGATGACCCAGAGTCCTTTGTATTGTCCTTGGGTTGAATACTGTAGTTCTTTTTAAAGCTTCTTGTACTGTCTCTGAATATATAGTACATAGTTATCATATCCCCTATTAGATGCCTCTTTTCTAAATAATATTTTTCATATATATAATGACAATTATATGGCACAAGCCAAAACATGAAAACGTTTTAGAATGTACATCTTGTGAAATGAAAACATTTGATATTTTAATATTTATTCTAATATTTTTTTCATAACTGCCGAATATTTTAACAACTGTAAGCCTGAACAGCAAAGATACAAATGGCATAGCATATAAAATACAAATGACATAAGATTTAAAATACAAATGAGCATGAGTGATTTTGACCATGTGACTGTCATTCATTGGTTGTCTGCTATGCCTCAGGTTGGATTCTCAAACACCATGCAGAAGTCCATGAACACATGCAGTAAGCTTTTCAATTGCATATTCTTAAAAACACTATTATTGCAAGATATTTCAGTGGAAACCGGTCTATTCCAAGAAATACTTTCACACCAATGCAGTTTTCTATCTGCAAATTCCAATGTGGAAGCTTTGACTAATTGTAAATGTATTAGTTCACAAATTGTACAAACTATATGAATTTGCTTAAGTTTATCATCTGACTCACCCAGGAACATTCTTTAGTACAAATTAAATGGCTGGCATTTGAATGCTGAAATACACACTCTCTTAAACAGAATAAAGCATTGTATTGATAAGGATGGTTGACCACAGAAGCATTTACAAGATTAAAGAACCTCATTTCTGTTGCAGTTATGTGAAATGTGTTACTAGAAGTTGATGATTTTTGAAACCATGTTGATTTTGTTATCCTGAACCATGGAAATCAGCACAATTACTGTGATAGCGGAATGCAAACATGTTTATGCACTTAAAAATGAAAAAAAAAAATGCAAACCCATATTTTTTTGTATAGCAAAAGCTACAATTTCCTAAAGTGATGTATGTTTATCTATTTTTCCCATTTTTTTTATTAGAATCTTTTGTTCCACTGAACTCGTACAAATTGCCAATGGCATTTTCTCTGAGCAGCGACATCTCCAAATATTTGCATGTCATTGACCAAATCCAATTAAAGTCTCACTAATGAAAAGCATTTAAATAATTTCCAACAATGTATTTGAACCACACTTTCTGTGATTCATTTCATACAGATGTGGCCAGGTCTTCCCCCAGGTCCCCTTAAGTCCCGGTTGGTAGCGCTGCTGGGGGGAGTGTGTGGCTGCAGCAGGAGCCAATCTGGTGCACTGTGGATGCTCACAGGTGGCCAGTGCGGCATGTGGGTCAGTAAGGTGCTGCGAGGGCTGCATGCGGGTAGGGAGAGGGAGCTCCGTTGCTCCAGAGGTCCGCTGTGGACGCCCAGGCAGGAAACCGCCATTAGACAGCTCGCACATGTGCAGAGTGTTCCTCGGTACGGCGGCCATCTGAGAGATGGGCGCATGTGCAGTGACCACAGGGGAGCGATGGCCATCTTCTATCAGCTCCGCAGGGGAACTACACTCCCCAGTGTGCTCTGGGGCTAGACACCATGTGACACACAGTAGCTAGTAGGGTTCCCCGGATCCCCTGAGAGGGATATTGCTACATTTGGCGCGCTTAGAGCACGAGGCGCCAATTGGAGCAGGGAGAGAGAAGGGAACGATAGAGTTAGGGTGTCAGTGGCACCCAGATTAGGCCAGATTACCCCTTAGGTCCAAGATAGGCCCCACTCACATAATAGATTGTGGCTGCTTCAGGGAAAAAACCCCAGCTAGGGACATTTCCCCGGTAGCCTGATAGTAATAGACATAAGCTAAGACGCAGTGCAGTGACTTGCGGCAAGGGCCGCCAACAGGAGGGTTCTGCCGGGGTTGGTGTCCTGGGCCCCCTGGTTGGGGGGGGCGGCTGGCGCTGCACATTTCTCCTCTGACCTCTGGCCAGGCGTGCTGCCGGTTGCGGCCGGGCCCTGGCTGTCAGCTACCAGCATGACCTCTGTCCCATGTCGCCAAGCTTCCACTGCCGGCACGCGACTGTGCTCTGACATAAGTGCCGGGGCCCCCTCGCAGGGCCTGGCCACAGGTCAGGGGAAATGTGCAGTGCCGGCCGTCCGGGCCCCCTTAGTCAGCGGACCCCTGCCCTGACCCAAAGTAAGTGTGTATTTTTATATCTATTGGTGGGCTAGGGGGAATTTTTATATGTGTGCTATATATATTGTGTGGTACAGGTTGCCGTTATATATGTGTTCAGTAAAACCTTTTATTACATACTTGTGGTGTGATTACTGTTTTTGTATTGGTTCCTGTGCGGGGATCAGACAAGTGACATTCCAGGCTCCCAGTGGCGGAGGCTCAGGCCTTCTGGTAGACAGACAGGTAACGGCAGTACCGGTTGTCCCTTTAGTCAGGGGGAGAGAGGGCTACATTTTGAGGCACTGCTGAGATTCAGATCTGGCGTGCCCGACTTTGTAGTGAAAATTAAAAGGAAAAATACACAATGTTCTCCCCTTCCAAGCAACAGGTCTGCGACTGGGCCCTGGAGCTTAACGAGTCTCCCCGACACGTGATCACGGTGGGGGACATGCCATTTGACACCACACCTCAAGAAGTCCTGGACAGACTCTGGCCCCTCTGGTTCTGCTAACATCCAGCAAATGGGCCTAAAGTTGGACCCCACTATCCACTGGAGTATCCTCATTATAGCCACCAGCCACGAGGTACGTGAGGACGACACTCCCAGGGCCCCACTTTCCGTGAGCCCTGCCCCGGGCTGCCAAGTAATATTTCCAGAACTGTCACTGCCCATGTCAACTTCCAGTCCCAGAATCATACCCAAGATGCCATATCCAGCAGAAACTTCATGGCCATCCTATACCCCTGGGAAGTACGACGCCCTGTTCACGGGGTGCACATTACTATACTCGGATCCCCTCCTACCCAGGGTGATTTTCAGTCCAGGAACAACTCTTGAGGCACCCGACCAGACCGAGCCCCAACGACCATCCTATACCCCCAGAGAGAACAGGACCAGTCTAGAACCCACCCCTTGCCAAAAGTCAGAACCTCAAAGTCGCCTATCCTCAGGGAACTCAGCATTGGGAGTAAGTCAACCTCAACTGGTGGAAGCCCTGACACAGTCCTCACAGTCTATCAATATCGCAAGCTAAAGGCTTCTTGGGGACCCGACCTACGCCCTTAGGAGAGGAAGAGTTCGAAGAATGAGGAAATCATGCGATGCAAGTCTCCCCGAGTGGTCCTGCTCTGACGCAGTAAAGTGGCAGCTAATCATAGAGTGCCTGCGGCCTCCAGATGCCCATATGGTATGATTCTACAGTGAGTCTCATCCCAACGCTGACGCACAAGCGCTAATACAGGCTCTAACCAAGACCTATGGTGTTCCAGACGATGCCATATCTCTACTGGCCCGGTTGCACGCCCTGACACAAGCCGAGGGAGAAGACACGTCGGAGTTCCTCCGGCAGATACAGTTGGTCCTATGGACCCCAGTGAAATAGAAGGTTATCCCAGCGTCCGATGTTGATGGTCTTCGAACCCAGCAACTTCTGAGGTGTGCATTGCCTATGCACCCGGTCGCCATACGAATCAGTTGCACCCTCTCTCCGGAACAGTCTCTCAATTTTGAAGACCTGATGGATAGAGTGCCAGCTCAAGAGGGTATCTTATGAGTTCATATGTCCAAACTGCCTCGTGACTCTGCTAAAGAGAGAGATCTGCTACTTCCGTGAAGGAGTACCGCAAGGAAGAGTTCAAAGGGGCATTAGTTCATAAGCCTAAAGAGACAGAAATTGTTCAAGACACCTCTCCTCTAATGATGCCTGTCCTCGCCACCAGGGTGCCTAGGTGCTCAGCTCCTCATTACGGCTTTTACACCAACCACGATACCCGCTGCTTTAATTATGACCAACCCAGTCATTTGTTTAAAACCTTTTCAAAGCCCAAAAGATGCAACCCGGGGGTCATGACCCTCATGGCGCAGCTAACTGAGACACCCTCTACTTCCACGAAAAGCGCTCCTACAGTCACATGGGGCTGGCTGCAATCATACGTGTCCTTGTGGAGGGCATATACTCCTCGGCATTGCTGCATACTGGGTCCCAGTTGACCATTATTTACCGGCCTTTCTATGACCAACACCTGAAGCTTCTGCCCCTGCAGTCAGCAGAGAAGATGAAGCTGTGGGGGTCTTAGTAACGAGGACGACCCCATCGATGGTGTGGGGCAGGTTCGGTTAAATATACCGCAACTATATACCAAGAAGACTCATCCCATGGAGGTGGAGGCCCTGATCTGTCCTGAGCCATGGGAACACCCAAGCTCCCCAATGATATTGGAGACCAACGCCGATTTGCTGCGCAAGAAGAGTATGGTGTGCTCTTCAGTTGCGAAGAGGGGTTGATCGAGATTCCACCAGGGGGAGTGAGACACATGACCGCAGCAGTCCATTATCTAGGACATGATAAAAATGCAAGGAAAAAAACTAATATCAGCTCCAAGCAAAGTGGCATGGCAATGGAAAAATAATGATTTGAGTGAGAGCAATGTCCGGATGATGAATGAATGGCGGGGAGAGGGGAGACTTAGTAAGGGGGGGGTGTAAGGAGTAGGATAAACGGGGTACTTACAGGAAGGCGAGAGGATCCCACCAAGCTGTGTAACCCCATAGGAAGCTTCTCCTTTCCCCGTCTCTCCCAACTGGCTGCAGTGTGGAGCCGCACACTCACTAGACGTCACCGCTTGTCCGCTCCTTCCGCATAACTGACAGAGATGGTGAGAGGATGATCACTCACATCTTGATTACCCCTGTGGCACCTGTCGATCAGGAACTCACCAGATCAAGGAGATAAAAAGTATTTATTAACCTACATAAAACAAAGAAACAATACTCCTCCCACGCGTTTCATGCCCACTATGGCACTTTGTCAAGGAGTTATAGTGGGCGTGAAACGCGTGGGAGGATGAGTATTGTTTCTTTGTTTTATGTAGGTTAATAAAGAGTTTTTATCTCCTTGATCTGGTGAGTTTCCGATATTTTTCCTGTCAGCAGAGCGGCAGTCATCTCGAACACTCTTTTGTTTCTGTTCGTGATAAAGATGACTGGTACTTCTCACTGGAGACCACCCAGCAGAGGAGGCCAAGAGAGGGTACAAGATGGTCCCAGAGATACGGGAGTTGAAATATTCCATCCCAAAGAAAATTACAGTAACAATCCAGAACATCTCATCTCACATGCTATAATTTGACGTTTGGCAGAAACGTCCTGACGGAGATGGAGACAGCGGGTATCATGACCGAATCTCGTAGCCACTATGCCTCTCCAATTGTGGTGGTACACAAGAAAAATGGATCCGTCCGCCTGTGCGTAGACTACTGGCCCCTTAACAGGCGTACCGTACCTGAGCAGTACATCCTGCCGCAGATAGAGGAGATCCTCAACGCGCTGATGGGAAACCAGTGGTTCAGCATGCTGGACCTGAGATCTGGGTACTACCAGCTACCCATGAGCTCCAAAGACCAGGAGAAGACGACATTTGTCTGCCCCTCGGCTTGTATCAGTTCACCCGAATGCCCCATGGCATTTGTGGTGCTCCAACGACCTTCCAGCGGCTGATGGAGAAGACCATTGGGGATATGAATCCAAGTGAATGCCTTGATGACATCATTGTGTTTGGAAGAACTCTCGAAGAACACGAGGAATGCCTCCTGAAGGTGTTGGATTTACTGGGCAAGGAAGGCCTGAAGTTGTCGCTGGACAAGTGCCGGTTCTGTCGCTCGTCAGTCACCTGTCAGTCACCAGTACATGAGGCACATAGTTTCCACTGACGGAGTTGCTACTGACCTCGCCAAGGTCGAAGCCATGGTGAACTGGCCGAGACCGGACAACGTGAGGGAGCTAAGATCCTTCCTGGGGTTCTGTGAATACTACCAGCGCTTCATAGAGGGATACTCTAGTAAAGACAAGGCCCTCAAAAATCTACTAAAGA
This sequence comes from Ascaphus truei, assembly GCF_040206685.1. NCBI lineage: Eukaryota > Metazoa > Chordata > Amphibia > Anura > Ascaphidae > Ascaphus > Ascaphus truei. Next base: position 246,387,898 of record NC_134487.1, on the reverse strand, counting down.
TCTACCCAGAGGAACCTCAGCAGAAGGCCACTTCTCCACGAACACCCTTCGGCGACAGGCGAACATCTGCCTGCGAAAAGGCCTTCACAGGACTCAAGAAAAGCCTGGCGGAAGCCCCGGTCCTGGTTTGCGCTGATCTGGAGAAACCATACGTCCTGCATGTGGATGCCAGTTTTAACGGCATGGGAGCCGTATTACACTAGAAGTATCCGGCTGGCCTTCTTCCAGTGGCGTACATGAGCCAAAGCTTGATTCCCAGCGAGTGGAACTACCAGGTTCACAAACTGGAGTTCCTCGCTCTCAAGTGGGCAGTAGTTGAAAAACTCCACGACTATCTGTACGGAGTCTCCTCCGAAGTGAGAATGGACAACAACCCGTTGACATATATCCTATCATCAGCCAAACTGGATGCCACCGGCCACAGGTGGTTGGCTGCCCTATCCAGTTATCAGTTCACCCTGAAGTATAAACCGGGGCCGTTAAACATCGGAGCTGATGCACTATCTTGGAAACCTGGGCTGAATACAGCACCGGACGACGTCCCCTGGGAGGAAATCCCTTGACCTGGGATGTGGGAAATATGCTCCACTGCTGCAATCGTGGAGGACAAAGTCGCGTTTTCCGAGTTGAGATTAGCAGATTCTTTGGGATGCCAAACCCAGGCGCTCCCCGCAGTTTACTGCCTCCCAGACGGTCTGGAAATCCTTCTGAACACTATCCTGGAGTGGAAGGAGATAGTACAGGCTCAGATACATGATCCAGTGGCTAACGCTATACGCGAGGCCCTACACCAGAATAATCCCTCCTTGGTGAAATGTGCCCCCACCGACACTGTCGCAATCCTCATGAGAGAATGGGACAAATTCCAAATTGAGCGTGGCCTCCTCCACCAGATCGTCCCCTACCACAATCATCCTGACTGACGACAGCTGGTTCTGCGCCAAAGCATGCAGTACCATGTACTACGATCCCTGCACGGTGACCACGGACACCTGGGGGTGGATAAGACCTTCGGGTTAGTGAGGAACTGATTCTTCTGGCCCAAGATGCGACAGTCCATGGAACAGCATTGCCGGAAGTGCTTGAAGTGTATCCAGAGCAAGACTCTGCCAACTTGTGCAGCCCCAATGGGCCATCTGAAAAGTCTGTATGGACTTGTGCATTGAGCCAAACTCACGAGTTATCGGCAATGTCCTGGTAGTGACAGACCACTACACTCGCTACTCTGAAGCTTTCCTGACAAAGGACCAGAAGGCTCTGCGAGTCGCCAAAGTACTGTGGGAGAAGTATTTCATACATTACGTTCTGCCAAATTGGGTGCATTCCGACCAGGGAAGGGATTTCGAAAGCAAGGAGCTGTTCAAGCTGCTAAATATTCAGACATCTAGAACCACTCTGTATCATCCAGAGGGAGATGCTCTCCCCGAGAGGTTCAACCAAACATTGCTAGACATGCTAGACACCCTAAAGGTCTCTCAAAAGGGTGAATGGAGCAAGCACGTTGAAGCACTGGTGCATGCATACAACTGCACCAGGCATGAATCTACAGGGTAAACACCATACTTCATGATGTTCGGGTGAGAGGCACGACTGCCTGTGGACATCCGACTCTGGGTATCTACCGATGGGGTACCCAATACGGCTCACTACCACTATGCGAAGCGACTTCAGGATAGCCTGCATCGCTCCTATCATCTAACGGAGATAACGGAGATAACGGAGAAGGCCTCAGCTCAAGCGAACGTATGACCATAAGATCCGATATCGGGAACTTCGTCCTAGAGACGCTGTTCTCCTATGCAATTTAGGGATCCCTGGCAAACACAAGCAGGCTGACCGCTGGCACGACGGGATCTTCGAGGTAGAATCTCAAATGTCAGGCCACCAAGTCTACCGCATATGAGATCAGGATGGCCGGGTAAAGGTTTGGCACAGAAACCATTTGTTGCCCATCCCACAAGCGGGAGAGAATGACTGTGAAACAGATTGCAGTAACTGCCCCTGAGCCAGAAGAGTTTTCAGAGACTCCCATGTCAGCAACCGAATCTACACAAGATCCTTTGGAGGGCACCTCCACCAACTTATTTGGGGACTTGTGGGCACCTCCCGAAGGAGCACCGGGTAATGGGCCTGCCCTCAGATACCCTCACCAGTGGCTTCAACAAGCCGTCCACTTGATCCAGTAAGCCCGAACTTTGTACCATTCTGAGACTTTGTAGAGACTGGTTCACCCCTTTGCGAAGGCCCCAGGACTATGATCAATTTTCCCCAGTGGGAAATAATGAAGAAGAGCCTCGCAGAAGTGGCATACAATTTGTTAGGGGCACCCCATTATGAGTCTCAGCAGCTACACTGGCGACACACTTTATTCGAGCTCGGCTAGTCCCACGAATTCGGGTATACCCGGGTGTATTGAGGTTTGTGACTGTTTTCTGCCCGAGTGCATTGGGTTATTTTCCAGGCAGGGATTGAAGCATTTTATTCCCGCTGGCTGCAATACTGCACACTATATATATATATACTGCATTACAATTCATGAATTTATGCCATCTGGTAGACACGCGAAGCATTGCAGCCTATTAAATCCTAATCATTATCATTTAACAGATCAGCCGCCCGTCAGCCAGGCATGAACCCAGGCTGGGAAGGCAAACGCAACGGGGCTTGTCAGAGGTGAGGAGCGGCGCGTTCCAGGTATCTGCCAGGTACATACTGGGTATTTGCTCGAATAAAGTGTGTCGGTGCAGTAGCTAAGAGCAAGCTGGTTTCGGTTATCAACATGTTTGTTGAAATTTATAATATTGTTTAGAGTGCTGGTTTTGATAAGTTGTATATATTACAATGCATTTTTATTATATAACTTCTTTGTGTTATGTTGTTTCCAAGTGGGGGGATTGGGGTTTCCACCAGGGGGAGGATGTAGCCAGGTCTTCCCCTGTGTCCCCTGGCGGTAGCCTGTTTGGAAGCGCAGCTGGGGAGTATGCAGCTGCAGCGGGAGCTACTCTGGTGTACTGTGGATGCACACATGTGGCCAGTGCAGCATGCAAGTCAGTTAGGCACTGTGAGGGCTGCATGCAGGTAAAGAGAGGCTGTGCTACATATACTGTGTGGTACAGGTTGCCATTATATATGTGTAAAGCAAAACCTGTTATTACATAAGTGTGTTGTGATTACTGTTAGTATTAGTTCCTTTGCAAGGATCATCCCACTGCGCTGGGATCCCTCACAGGTGGAGGCGCTGCACCAAGGCAGACATGTGAAACCCCAGGCACCCAGTGGCGGAGCCTCAGGCCCTCTGGTAGCCAGACAGGTAACGGCTCAACCGGTAGTCCCTTTAGTCAGGGGAAAGAGGGCTACACAGATTTAGGCAGACTTACTGTCACCGGAGCTACGGCATAAAAAGCAAAACTCTGTGGCACCGGGACAGAGCTACCTGCGGGGGATCCATTCTGAATGGGACCCCCAACAGAGAGATATCATGGTCAGGATTATGTGGCTTTTCACAGCAGTGCAAACATTAAGCCTGGCTAGGTGTTACTGTAGATCAGGGGAGCGCAATCTTTTCTCCTGCGCCCCCTGCCGACTCTCCACCTCTCTGCGCCCCCTGCCCCCCCACCCCCACTTTGGTTCTAGCGTTCTGGGTGTCATTATGTGATGTTGCCATAGCAATGCGATGTCACATGACCCTACGGTGTCATTTGATAGCACGTTGCCATGGCGATGTGTCTCCAGAAGCCGTCTTAAGCAAGGTAATTGAAGTTTACAGAGGCCTTAACCGCTTCCCCGGCACTTAATAATAGATGTCTTCGGGAAGCACACAGGGCCTCTGTAAACCCTGCACCCCCGCAGATAATCTTGCGCCCCTAGTTTGCACAACCCTGCTCTAGATCAGTGGGTTTTTTTCTCGGTCACCCCTAACCACAGTTTTCAGTTGCTGAGGCACACTCACAAAAGGACAGGTCACAGAAAACAGAGAGACTATCACATAAGTAAGAGACAGACAGTCAGAGGGGGCAGGGAATCACAGGGCAGGGAGTCATAGGAGTCATAGGAGTCAGGGAGTCAGAGAGCCAGAAAGTCACAGGATTCAGATGGGGCAAGGAGTCACAGGAGTCAGTGGGGGCCGGGAGTCAGAGGGGGGAGGACTGTCACAGAAAACACACATACACAACAGGACAGTCACAGACAACACACACCTCTCTACTGCCCATGCTGCTTCCTCCTCTACTTGGCCACACCCAACAGGCTCCTGATATCTTCTCCTGATTGGCTGCTGGTGGGTAATGCATCCAATCAGGATAGAGGCAGCTACCCTGCTCTCTCCCTGAGCTGTGATTATGGGGAAATCCTGTGGCACCCTTTTAATCCTTTCATGGAACCCCAGGCTGCAGTGAAACCTCGGTTGGGAAGTACTTCTCTAGATGTTACTTCCCCAAAACATTAGTCACACATATGATCAACTAAACTCTAATGTTTGTGTCTGCATTTGCAAGTGATTTTGATTTAGTAATTTAAATGAATCTTATGAATTGTGGTTCAAACTAATACTAATAGTTGTACTGGCTGTGGTGTGAATTTGTTGTAGATTTGTGGATTTTACCTTTTCAATAGGCAAACCTGAGAGGTTTTTTTTGCATGAGAAACGTCAGAATGAGGTTACACAAGAAGTAAGATCCTGTTAGATTTTGAAAGCTCAATATGCTATATTAACTTTATCTTGTTCATTTAATCTATGAAAACTGTCCTTTTTCTCCATGGAGAGGTATCACAAGCTTTGAAAAAAATGGCCTATACTGTATACTGTTATAAATGTTTTTTTGGCCCAAAACGGGTGTCCAGAAATGTCATTTAAATTGCGCTTTTGTGTGCCTATGTACTAAACTAACATTTGAGGCTCAGAAATGGACTGCACTAAGTGTAGAGATATTAATGGTATTTATGTTCAAAAAATATATATTTCAGTGCTCCGTAAATAAAAGTTAAATTTAAAAAGTCTGTTAATATCTTTGAAAGCATAATTATGCATTAACCCAACATTTAATTGACACAGCATGGATGTTTCATTATACTGTATACTGCAGGTTAACAAAATTATTACCCTAATACAGGCATACCCCGAATTAACGTACGCAATGGGACCGGAGCATGTATGTAAAGCGAAAATGTACTTAAAGTGAAGCACTCCCTTTTCCCCACTTCTCGATGCATGTACTGTACTGCAATCGTCCTATACGTGCATAAGTGATGTAAATAACGCATGTGTAACAGGCTCTATAGTCTCCCCGCTTGCGCACAGCTTCGGTACAGGTAGGGAGCCGGTATTGCTGTTCAGGACGTGCTGACAGGCTCACGCGCGGGCTGCCGTTTGCCTATTGAGCGAGATGTACTTACTCGCGAGTGTACTTAAAGTGAGTGTCCTTAAACCGGGGTATGCCTGTAATTTATATTTACTAACACTAGTCATTAAAAACACAATTCTGTTTTAATTTAATTTGCATCAATCAAGAATTGAACATGACACAATGTGTCAACATCATTTTCAACAACAAACGATGCATCATATGTATGAAGCCTTCATACATACAATGCACATTTTATGAAGGTTTGATTACTTTTTAGTAGAAATGGACGAACCAGTCCAAATCCGTTCCCCAAAATTCCGTGGATTGTTTTGACCAAATCCATCCCCCTCCGACAAAATCCATCTGTGGATTGGGTACTAAAAGAACTGTGCAAATTAATCCGACTCCACCAATGGATACAATCAGGGTGGATTTTTAAGGATCTGCACTCAGATTCTATATTGAATCCAAAATCTGCACTCTCTCTCCGCCCTCCGATTTAATCTGAGTGCAGATTTTTAACAATTCAACCACGGATTATTAATCCACCATGTTGATTCCTGGCTGGGGGAGATGGGGGGAGGAATGCGGATTGCCCTTTTTGAGAATGATCCACGGAAATCCGAGGTGGATACAAATCCACAAATACATTTTTGCCCATCTCTACTTAGACACTAACATTTGGCAGACAAAAAAATGTGATCTCATTACATAAACCCAAAAGAGATGTTAAAATGAACCAATTAGGGATTGCACATAAGACCTAAGTAAATAGGCAATATTATCCTAACTATTCAGTTAACTAGCATAAAGGTGAACAACTGTCAAAAAACAGGTCAAAGCTCCCCTGAAATAATTCACAATTAGCTTTGCTCATTGCCTTCTTGACTTAATGACTATTCATTAATGGATGTTATTTAGAGGAAATAATTTATTCGTATAAAACACAGATGCATATCAATCAGCTTTCAGAGGTTGCATCTCCTTCCTCAAATAGAGAGCATTTATTTGATTATTTCATTCATTAAATGTGTCCACTTACATTAGCCGTGGCTCTAACTGAAAAGGTTTTAATCTGTCCCTATTAATTTCCCTAGAGCCTTCTCCAATCTAAACTCTTGCCCTCTAAGCTGACAGTTGTGCTTCATGTTTGACTGTATTGTTTAGATGAAAGATCCTTCCTTATTTACCATTTTTTCTGATTGACCAGGACCCGCCACTTTATTTCTCGTTTTGTTTATTTTTTTTAATAACTTTTGAACTATTTTGTGTTTACCAATAACTATTTTAATAATACTTAAAGAATCTTAAAGGACAGTTTATGCACTAATCCTATATTTGGTGTACAATAAACCTGGTCTCCTGTGATAATAATAAATAATATATAATAACTTTATTTTATTTAGCACTTTCAACCCAATGGGACCAAAGCGCTTCACAATTATAGTACAGTGATTTTAATTGTGATGTACGTCCAATTTGAATTAATACTGGGACTATTTTCATAAATACTAAATTCACCTGTTTTTTATTCACCAATAAGTTATTTGCACATCTTTGCTGCTGACAATGACAGAACCAATATGTTTTGATAATCGGAGCCTTCTCCTCATTGATTTTGCCAATAGTTGCATATTGTAGATTATCTGGCAGAGGCATCACAGTCACCCTATCCCATTTACCAAAGACACACAGGTGTAATAAATAGAATCTTAATATAATTAGCAAGATCTCCACTTTAAGAAGCATGTAAAAGGCTGGTCATATCTAAAGGGAGTCTTAATCATAAGGAAGCCTGTTTCACTCACTTTCAGTTTTTGTGGACCTTGTCATGTAACGTGGGTGACCTCGCTTCCACTGGTCCTCAATCCGTGACAAGACAGGTCAGTCTGCTTGTCACCAAAACCTGTAGGGTAGACTAAACCATTCAATATCTCCTTCCTTTCCCCGGGGGAAAGCTGCCCCAGGACCCAGGTTACTACTAGCCAGTCACACTGCACTAATACTTTTTTGATTTATTATTAAAATGTACAGCAATAAGATATCAAACACCCCAGTACAGGTAAAGGTACTCATGATATGAGCAGGTCCAATCCTTTAAGGATGCGTCCAAAGCTTGGACCTGGGAACATCAGTCCAGTGAGCCCAGTCCTCAATTTGTAGGCCATACCCTGGGCACTTCCCCAGACTTCCAGGAGAACCGGGTCTAGTAGCCTCAGGCCTACTCCAGCAAATGTGGTGAGGACCACCCACCAAAACTGCGTTCACCAAGCTGCTTATCTCCCTTCCAAGGGAACATAAAGACTGCTAAGGCTTAGCACTCTAGGTAGCACTTCTCCAAAGAGCCTGACAGTACCCTAAGACACACTGGTACAATCCACAGGACAGGGGACTCATCTCAATAGCTCCTAGACCCCCCTTTCCATTTCCCTACAATGTTCACAAACAAATACTTTGTTAACATACCCACGCAATGGGTTTCCCATCATTTGTACACAATGACAGGCTCTAATGCAATTACAGTGCTAATAATACATTTATTTCATATAGTGCTTTTCACCCAATGGGACTCAAAGCGCTTCACAATTACAATATAGTGTTCGGTACACAGCACATACAATAGGAATTTTACAGACACAGTCCCAGCCCAGATGAGCTTACAATCTATATTTGGTACCAGAGGCACAGGGAGATAAAGTGACTTGCCCAAGGTCATAAGGAGCTGACACCGGGAATTGAACCAGACTCCCCTGCTTCACACTCAGTGTCGTTATTTACAGAGTCAGTGTCGTTACTCACTGAGTCAATCCTTCCATCGATTTTTGTCTGCTTTCCAATAGTAGTTCCATATTAACTCCTGAGTGGCCACAACCTCCCAAACACAGCTCTACCTCACTGATTTAAATCCCAAATATCCAGGGTTACCCAGGAATCTCCTGTGTGCCTAATTTTAACCCCTGATCTTCCATAAGCAATTCTGTCAAGAATGATCTGGCTTGACCTTTATTTTGGTGGCCCGGCTGCCTATTTGGTTACAGGCCTCATATATTTAAACAGGGACTTTCTCATTGAAGACTCTTCAAAATGTCGGTTTGTGGTCCAGAACCCACACATCTACCTCATGTGTGTCCTCAGCCCTTCACATTTACAGTATATATAAGAATGTCATTAGTGACAGGCATTCTAGCTGAACTTGTCGCCGGCTTGCTGCTGTATTATAAATACACAACTTTCTGTTTAGCTGTTGCGTCAATGCATGTAACCTTAGAAATTAGTTCTCTGTGTGATATTTCCATTTTGATTCCAAGTACTGTACTTACTCTCCCTGGCCTAGCAGAGCAAAAAGGACATTTTTTTTTTATTAAGCGCTTTTATAACCTGGTGTTCCAGCATTGATTTTTACAATAGCAGGCTGCAGATTTTCAAATTGTTTTGCCAAGACATCAAGTCACTTGAGTCTGAAGACTGCAAGCAACATCATGTTGATTAGAGTAAACAAATATTTCCTGGAGAGGGAAAGAATTATGAAGGGCATCATGAAGACGGTGTCAAATATGGCTCTAATTCTTTAAATGCTGTTGTCCTACTTACTTGGCCCAAATGTATTTCAAAGTTATTTTTCTACCATTATTAACTAGTCATTTTAAAAACATCTGTTTTTAATAGAAAATGAAAATGTATTCAAGCCTACTGTATTTATAACAGATTAATTCCCCTTCCTTAAGTATGTGCCCCTAGAGTAACAAACAAAAAGCTGTGTATACTGTGTACTCCATAGAGATGTCAACCTCCCAGGGCCAAAATCAATAGGAGTTCAGGACCAAATAAATGCAGTTTAATGTAAAAGTACTGATTTTTATAATTGAGACTGTTGAATGGCTTTTGAAATCTATGAGCCTACGTCAATTATCAGTGAGGCTGACTCTAAATTAGTGTAAGGATTATGGAGCCACGCCGTTCACGGCGTGTCTCCCACTTACCTGCTGCCCCGTCTGACATCCTCGTGGCTCGCATGGACGCCGGAGACAAGCGCGTGAGTTCCTGTGTAGAGCGCGCGCGCGCACGTCCTTCTTCCTCTTCTGCCCTCGGATCAGGGCGTGGGGCCGCGCATGCAGCCGCGGGCGCTGCTACACGGAGGCGCGGCCACACGGAGGCGCAACCGCCTCTTAAAGGTACAGTCAACCAAACTGTTGCTGCTATTGAATGCAGTCAGATTGCTGCCCTTTATGCCTCATCTCCTGGGACTCATGAGAGACCTATCCCTGCTGCAGCTGGCTCCTTCTACACACCCCTTTATGGCTGCAATGCTATTGGACCCTCTCTCCTTTATATACCTGCCAAAATCACTGGTTCTTTGGCTGAGCATAGTTCCAGTTGTCCTTACCATTCTCTGCCTCCCTAGTTCTATTTTACAGACCTCCTCGTGTACCAAACCGGCTTCCGCTACGTCTTCCTGTACCTCTGGCATCCCGAACTCGGCACACGGCTACTCGACTCTCCGCACCTCTGGCATCCCGATCCTGGCTTACGGTAAACGACAACGTCCCTCTCTCTAACCTTGGATTTGGCAAACGGCACTCTCTACCAACCGTACCTCTCCTGCCCCGATCCGGAATCCCCGACCAATCTACTTTCAAGACGTGCCCTCGTGGCTGTGGGTGGTGTTCCTACCTTCCCACCTCAGCACCGTGGTCCCGTCTCGTTTGTGGTGAGCACATCCTAACAATTAGTGAGGCTAACATAAAATCAGTTTCAGAGAGTTGTTTTATATATATATATATACCTCCGCTGCAGGGTACTATCGTGGGGTGCCGTGAGGGAGCGTTTGGAGGTTCCGTGGCGGACCGATAGCACAGGGCGCCGCCATGTTGTTGGGCATTGCGCAATAGTCAGGCGCGACTAGGAGGAGCGTAGAGAGTTCGCGCATGCGCAGTGTAAAGCGCGCAAACGAAGGGCCAATCACAACGGAGGCTCTGAAGTAAACTACAAGTCCCATGAGTCTCAGCAGAGCCACCTGACACCAGGGAACGAATAGGAGTGCAGGGATTGCTGGCAGGCAGGAAAGGGAAGCGTGGGGGAGAGACCACGCTAGCAGAGGGCACCGGAGGAGCAAGTGGAGAGGTTGTGTGTGTGCAGGGGGTCAGTGACCCACCTGCGTAGGCCAGATTTCCCCTCAGGCCCAGTGCAGACCCTGAGTCACCATTAGCTTGTGGTGCTGCATGGATGCCCTATAGAGAGAGACACTTATTCCTTACAGTAGTAGTAGATAGGGACACAGTGTTCGCGGAGCTGCGGTGTGTGAACAGTGGTTTGGGCTCAAGTTGCTGGACATCACCAACTCGTGAGAGACTGCGCTGGATCGGCGGATCCTTTTTGAAGTCTGTTGCCGGCTACAAGAGTAGCTGGAAGGTATTTAATACATACACCAACAGCGGTACCATCAGGCGCTGATCCCGCCTTGGGGGAGGACTCTTTGTGGGGACACTGGGTTGAGTGACCAAGGGATCGAGTATATATATATATATTGGACATGGTGTGGGGTGCACGCGGTGGTGGGAAGTGACATTAATTTATAGGAGAATGGCCGAGCCACAGATATATATTGCTGCATGTCAGCCATTGGTATTATATGTGTGTTATCCCTAATAAGTATAAGCTAAGGTTATGCAATTACGTATCAGTAAATGGTTACAAAGTGTGTTATCATTATTCTTACCTAGGGGAATCTCACTTATTGGGGATCCTGGGTAAGTGGAGGCGCTGCCAAGACCCTAATATTACCCCTGGCTCCCAGTTAGCGGAGGCCCATATCTCGTTGCATGTACCTGCTGGCTCAGCGAGATATGGGCCTCCGCTAACTGGATATATAATATGTATATATGTATGTACTTCAGTATTAGGTGATACCTTTTTTATTTGGACTAACAATTTATGTCATAAGACAAGCTTTTGAGTTCTCCTCTCCTCCTCAGGTCAGCAATTGTGAGCAACAAAGGAATCTATGGCTAAAGCAGAGGTTAGGAAAGCAGAAAAAAAAACAAAAGAGATGAACTGTAGATACGGTTGGGTGAGAAAGTGGTGTTTGATTACATTGGAAGGGTAATAAAACGGTGACAAGGAACAGCATGGAGGGGACATGGATACTTGGGGGAGGGGGAGGTGTGGATAAGAACAATGGCAGATAGGCAGGCAGGATAATTACAAACAATTGTGATAGTGTGTGAGAAAACCCATATCTGCATTAAGTCCTCTTGTTTTGGTGTCAAAAAATCTTATCATTCTAAGTTCAATTTTTTTCCGTTCTTGGGTGCGTTTAAACAATCTATTGAGGATTTTGATTTTTAAATCATTTATGGAATGATCTGGTTGTGACAAATGATGTCCCACTGGTGAGCAGTATATTCCTTCTTCGTGGTGTTGTATAGAGTGTCTGTGCATATTCATTCTGCCTTGAAGTTTTTGGCTGGTTTAGAAAATTTAGCATCCTTGGTCACATATGTTAAATTGAATCATATATACAACATTCCTGGATGTGCAGAAGTATGATCTTTTAACATTGAGTGTTCCATGGTTGTGACTGGCTGTGGGATCTTGGCATATATGCTTGCAGAGTTTGCAACGTGTGTTGTTGCACGGTTTTGTGACATTATCAGTGTCTTTAAGTTTGTTATGAAGTTTTCTGTTGACTAATTTCTCTTTGAGGTTTTGTGGGTGCTGGAACGCAAGACTGGAATGTTTGGGCAAGATTTCTTTTAATGTCACATGCTCTGGCAGCATGGGTTGCAGATCTTTGATTATTTTTTGTATTCCCTCTAGGGTAGGGTTGTATGTGGCCACTAGTGGTATGCGTGTGGTAGCTTTTAGTGCAGATGTAATAGTTCTGTCAATAGTCTTTGGCTTGTATCCCTTCTGTCTGAACAATTCGTTCAGGGTTGTGAGATGTCTGTTTCTGTCTTCAGTGTCAGAGCAAATGCGGTGGGATCTTATAGCCTGGCTGTGTATGATACCTTGTTTTGTATGAGTGGTTTGGAAGCTGGATTTGTGGAGCTAACAGCATCTGTCTGTAGGTTTCTTGTATACAGATATTTGTAGTTTGCCATTTTTCAGTGTTACTATTGTATCTAGAAAGTTTACTAGGTTTGACGAATAATCCATTTGGAGTTTAATTGATCCAGTTGGTTATACTGCTGGCTTTGCAATTTTCAAGACTGTAGGGTTTACCATCACGTTTTAAGTTATGGTGGGTGAAAAAGGCAACAAGAAACCTCCGCCGTGTTGCATATAGCAAATAAAAAGATCACCTGTGAGCACATTCATATATGTTCCAGCCAAATAAAATATTTGAGAAGATTCAGAGTATTTCTTTAGAGGCGATTATTCTGCTAAGTTGGCTTGTAAGGCATTTGCTGATGCCTTAGCGATGCTAGACTGGGCCGGACACCTAGATTCAACACCTTATCGCTTTACACAAAACATGCACACAATAAACCAGCAGCATTGTGCATTGTACCATCTCCCTAAAGAATTAAAACCATGAAAACAAGTGCTCCTACGTAAAATAATAGTGATAACTGATCAACTAAAGTATTGCTTTCAGTAGCACTTTTTAAATAAAATTTCCTAAACCCCAGGGAGGTGGTAGAAATTGTATAACACAAATGGTGACAAAATAAACACTGTCTGTTAAATCGACTTCTTCTGCCACATTCTTGTGCCAATTGATTTTTTCCAAGTGCTTTCTTCAGAACAAATATAAAGGCACAGCTGTTTAGTGTAGGTGCTTTTTTTGGCAAATAAAAGTGAATACAATACGCTACAAAAAAACCCCAGCTTTTCCAGCTAAACATATCAAAGGAGCTATTGAGACACCTAATGAAGTGGTTTGTTTTTCCAAATTTCAGATAGTAATTGAGATATTTATGGACACATTCTTGCAGAGCTGTTTATCAGAGTTTACTAGCTACAAAAATAATACACATAGTGTTGGAGGAAAAAAAAAACCACTGCATCAAATTTTATCTTTTATAAATAATTTTCGGGGTTTCTCTGGAGGTACCTTAAATGCAATAGTACATGTAATTACTAGAGAGCTGTTCTCCAGTGCAGAATTGGTGCAATACAGTGGAAAAAAAACTATAACATACATCAAGATATATCAAATGCAATGTATCCAAAAGGTACAGTAATAAAATATTATATATTGATGCTTCGAGAACCATGTTAAAAATGCCTCTTTTAGTGTTCACTGAACTTTAGAACAGGCATTTCTATTCTTTAACACATCGCCCTCAATGCATTTCGTTAAGAACACACAGAGAAAACCATCAATTTTTTTAATGCTTGTCCTGTTTTTAAAATGATAAAAAATTGCTTTTGTTTATCAAATGTTGTTTGCTCTTATGTAAACAATTGCAGTTGTGAGATATATTTCAAAATAAACAAATTCCATCACAACAAATTGGGTACAAAATATTCGGACTGTTCAGTGATAGCAAAAGAAAATGCTGATAAAAGCTATGTCAAAGGGCAGGACGAAAATGCCCCAGTTTTACACCAGGGTTGTTTTGGCACATGGTACATGGACCCCACTCCAGTATGTGTTCAGCAAGTATTTGCACTCCAAAAAACACCTTTCTGTCCCCTCCCCTTATCTTCATTGACAAAAGTATAGTAGTTAAAACAATAAAATAACACTGGGTAATTTAGAGATTTTTATGCAGTTACAGTGATAAGCTTCTCTTCAAACTGGGAGTCAATGTGGAATGAGTTTCAAAGTTCCATTCATGGTTTTGGCAAAATCAGAGGACGTTAAAGTACACTTTAAAAAAAAAATGTGTTACAGTATTTCAATTCACATAAACAATATTGACGTGTATAACATGTATGTGACACAAATCTGCTGTCTTAAATAGAAATTCTAATTTGGGGATTCAAAATATAGTTACATAGTAGATTATGTTTTAAAAAAAAAAAAAAGGTTAAATTAGATGCACAATCTCTCTTAACTTCTCATTTAAATGTTTGAGTGGGTTTAATTGAGAAAAAATACAACTGAATGAGAAGTTGTAAGAGAATGTAAATATATACACGCCAAGAGCAAATCTAGCTAAAAACAAGAATTCTATATACCGAGCAGAGGCATAGCTATAGTCCGGGCAGCCGAGCAGAGCACAGGGGCCCTTGCTTTTGGGGGCCCACTCTCCCCCCATGTCAGTGGCCCTCTCTCTCTCTTCACCCCCAGATAGTGGCAGAAGGGGGGGGGGGGTGATGCTACACGGCGGCGGATGGCGGCCAGAGTGAAGCAGAGGAACAGCCGATAGATGAGTTGGGAGTTGCATGGAGGCATAGCAGGACAGCCGGGTAGGAGCAAAACCCAGTGGTCCAACCCGGAAGTCTATCTTACTTCCATTTACTATTCTGCTACAGCGTGCTCCCCCCTGGCCGTCCTGGTCTGCCTCCATGCAACTCCTCTGCTGGCAGCTCATCTGCTTAACTCTGGTGGTCCACCACCGCCTCGTACCATCAGCTCCCCCCGCCTTCCTCTATCACCACCCTGTCTCAGAGGTAGGCATGGAAGAGAAGGAGGGGTAGAGAGCTGGAGGGGGGAGAGAGCTTGAGGATTGGGGGAGAGCTGGAGAATGGGAGAGATCTGACGAGAGATGATGAGGAGGGATGATGAGGAGAGATTATGAAGGTGAGAGAGCTAAGGAGAGATGAGGGATGATGTGGATGGATAATGATGAGAGATGAGGAGGGGAGAAAGCTGAGGAGAGATGAAGGAGGAGGAGGAGTGGGAGAGAGCTGCGGAGAGATGAGGGATGATGAGGAGAGATGATGAGGATGGGGGAGAGAGCTTACGACAGATGATGAGGAGGGGGAGTGAGCAGCGAAGAGATTATGAGGAGAGATATCCTCCAATTTAAATCAAGGCACATTTTTCTCCTGAATTTACGGAATACGTTACTTATAATGGGGCACTGAATTTTGTTTTGCCCTGGGGCATGTCTAGCTTCGCCACTGTGACTAAGTGATGATACATGTACTTTATTCGTGCTTCTTAGATTTAAACTGATCTATTAATATAGGGCTCCATGTTAAAATCGATTAGAAGCAAAATATGATATACAGTACTGAGTGTTCATTTGCATGTCATTACAAATGGCTGCATTGGAATCATTGTATGCTACACTATAATGGGGGTAAGACAGAGTTGCAGACTTGTATGAGACATACAAATGTACCCACAAGTGGTTTTTGCACATTTTCTAAAAAGTTTGAACATTTGCAGAAGTTTTTTCTCTCTATCTCTCCTTATTAAAGATCATACTGAGTTAGTGTTGTATTTTGTATATATAAATGGCAAATCAAATCAAACAGGTATGTTCCCTAATTACTGCAAACTTTTCATTTCTTTTACATATGGACCATATTCCAGTCAAGAGTGATTACATTTAAATCTATTCCTAATAATTAAGTTGACTTACATTTTTAAAGCAAAGGTCACCATAAAATAAGATGTACAAACTTAGCCGGGAGACATATTTTTAATGAAGGAATGTAAGCATAATAGTTATTTTGATTTAATAGAAAGCACAGAGAACATTAAAATGGTCTGTTAATGAAAAGATTTTCAGTAAAGTTAATTACTGAGCGAAAATTGGAAAGATCTCTGAACATTTTAAATTGATTTCAACAGCTCTCTTAGAAAGTTTTCACAAGAGCGAAAAGGTTAGATCAGCAGAAATAGCTCTGTAAGTCTTCTATTGAAACAGATTAAGCATTTTGCTCCTTTGAAAACAATAATGATAAACTATTATTAGTGATATGACAGTATAAGCATACAGTATGTAAATGGATAGTAGAAAACCGTTGCCATACAGTACTGAATTAGTATCAATTCCAGCGAAATATTAACACAAAATGCGTTTGGTACAGGCCTCTTAAATATAACTATTATTATTTTTTATAAAGTAAAGATCTCTATAATGTTTTTAACCACAACAAATTATTCTCTTATTTAGTTATGATCCCTGCATGAACATAAAACAAAACATAAAACAAAACAAAAACATAGATAAAAAACATGTTGCAAACAACTTACCAGTGTAACACACTTCCTTATAAAATGTAATCATCTGTAATGTAAAGAGGTCACTTTTTAGAACAGTAAGTTTGTTTTCCTTTTCATCTGGGCTCTGAAAAGCACAATACCTCAATCAATGTTCCCTTCATTCTTGGTCCATCTCTCTGCTGTTAGGGAATCATGCAGTAGAAGGAGCGGAGAAGTTGCATGTTGAGAAGGGCTACTGTATTACTCTGATAGTAACATAGATAAGAACACGTAAGACATTTGGTCTCAGCTAGTACAAAATTGATTCACCAGTTTACTGTCAACTACATTTGCTTGCACTCACTGAAAGGAGAATTGAGCAAAAGCTTCTGCCTCTTACATGACCAGGGACGCTGCGAGGAAGCCCCTCCCTTCTTTTAACAGTACCCACATAAAATACAATTAACGACAGACTCGGTATGGAGATATAAAAGGCTGCGGCTTTTGTTTATTATATAATAAATAGTGTAATTGCTAGGCCCTACCAGAATGCTCGGTTAATAGGTTAATTGCAGGGTCAGATGGGCCTTAACCCACTGGCCCCATCAACCGTAGCCGTGCCCATGTGAGACGGCCTATTTTGTGAGTGCGCTGACGGAAATTAGTACCATCCATCCCACCCACTCGCCTCTACACCTGGGCTTTATCAGCTCCGAGCCCCGACTGGCAAGGACAAGCACTTACCCCCCCAAATGCTACCACTGACGGGTCTATTTAACTCCCCTTAAATCATGCCCGTACCGCCAGACTCGCGATGACCTTCTCACACCCTTCTTTAGCTCATTATTAAACATATCGGAGCCAATATCAGATAAGCGCACGCCATTCACTCTAAATAAACTGTACGTCCTGTACCTGAAATCCAGGTGGTTAATGACCCATCCCGCACAATGTGTTTACACTTGGACTTATTAAATGCCCAACATACGCTTGGTTGTCTACTGCGCGTGTGACTCCCACCCGGTGTGTGTGTATAGGTATGAGAACATCATGTGTCCCTACCGCCAGTTGCCGCTCCTCTAAAGGGCGTTGCCCCCCCACCTGAAATATGCACTAAATAGAGGTCTACGTCCTTAACACCCCATGATAGCTCTCCCACGTTAACTTCCATAACCTGTCTGAATTCCTTGTCATATTTCCACCAACCTATGCCCCCCTGTTTTTGATATGCATCGCCAATCTTGTCCTGGTATTTAATTAGTGCTGATTACAAATGTGGTTCTCTTCCCCCCATTAAGCCTGCCAGTATGCCAAAAACTTTTGGCCAGTTTTGGTGAGTGCGGGGAAAAAGGCGTCTCTCCACATCTTCTCTCTTGGCCTCCCATTTTTTGGTTGACCTTGCTAAGGCTTCCTTATAGCCTGGGAGCAATGATAAATCTTCACGTATTCCCCCAACCAAATCTTATCCTTTATCTCCTTTAACAAATGTGTGCCCAATGACCTAGCAATGGTTGTGTATGAGTCTCTGTATACCACGTCAGACAACATCCTAACCTCTGGTGTTGTTGCAGACATGTATAGATAGCATGGGTAACTTGATACTCCTTGATAAAGCACCGTGTTGTGTGAAATGTGTAGGATTCATGTCATAGTCAATTAATATTTTTTATTTTTATATCACCTGTCTCCCTGGGCAGTGCGCTGCTCTGTGCATTTTTTTGCATACTTTGTTCTTTGTTGCAGACCTGGCAGCCCTGTGTTCTCCCTTAAGGGTTGGGTGGGCAATGCTACAGGCAGTGAATCTGGCATGGATGTACCTTAATTCTCAACTAGGCTGGGCAACACAATGGAGGTGGTGCTGTGGCTAATGTGGATGCCCCCGAGTTCTCACCTAAAATTTGGCTAGGCAAAGTTGAAGGCATTGATTGAGCTAGTACTGCCTGCTCTACAGTCCCTATTGCTGTTGTCCCATGAATATCACTTGCAACTCCTGCGTTTCCTATCTGTCGTGTGGTTTAAAAGCGACACCAAGGGTGTAGGTGCCTCCCTCACACCCATCGTTATTGATTCTAACATTTGTGCCCCCACATCAATGGCTGACAGTTTCCTAGATCTGAGTTCCCAAGGTGCTGGCAAGCATCTTGGGGGGTTACGCTCCTGGCCCCTCTGGCCGTATCGGACATTGTCTTCCGCTTATCCTTTGACGTTTTCTTTGTTGGAACCTGCGGGATCCTGGGTGGTGTTGCGAACCGCCTTTCGGTTTCTGCTCAGCGAACTCCTCGCCCCGACCTGTGGCAGAAGGTCTCCCCCGGTAACCGTAGTGTCTCTGAGCTGTTGATGACTGTAAAATGGACTTATCACAGTTGGAGAGAAACTGCCTCTAAACCCAGCAGTGTGCTGGTTAATTGCACATAGGCAAATACAGACTCTGCAAGAATGGGGAAGAAAATGTGTTCCTGGTGTAAAGAGCCTAGCCACACGGAGCAATGTGTCCCTTCAGGCCTTATTCGGATGAAGAGGATGATCCCTACGTGGCTCCAGAAAAAGGGCAACAGCCAGAGGAATCTTTTTTTTAAACGAGCCAAGGAACTGCAACAGCAAGCAAGGTGCTGTGGTTACAAGGAAGGTACAGACGTTTTACTTAGCAAGTGCACATCCAGTATCACTGAAGAGAGATAATATGCACAGTACTGCTGATGTTTCAAAACATACCAATGTAAAGAAGAAGAAAAAGTCTACAGCCTGTGAAAGCTACAAACTCTGCAAGCAAAGTCTGCCCACCTGTAGGACTACCAGATGGGGTTCTAGAGAATACAGTGAAAACAGCCTGCAATAGCGCATCCCAAGGTCAGGAAGAAAAATATACCTGATACCATCAAAATGGAGGACAAGATGTGGCGTTCCTGTAATGAACCCTACCCCACGGAAGAGTGGCCCTTCCAGTCCTATGAGGATAAGGATGAAGATATATCATGGGGAACCTGAAACAAGACGCACCCACAAAACACCCCTAGGATGATGGAGGTGCCTACACTCGGTACGCACCGAACAAACAGATCTCTATGACCCCAAAAATTCCTTCCAGCTAATGCAATTGCAAGAAAAGCATGGTGGATGCTGTGAAACTGCTGAAGTTTCAAATCTTGAAGGAAACCCCAGTACCCGTGATGGAACGGAGACGTCCAAAGCAAAAAGGCGGAAAAAGAAAAGAGGTTCTTTAATTACCATGGAAGGATCAAACACCCGTGGAGTAAAAGGGGGTCTGAGAGGCACTGCAGCCTAGAGGAAATGTAGAATTCATCCCGCATATCAAGAGGGCCCAAGGCAGAAGTTGTGTACCCCAAAGAAGTGTCTGTCTGGTGCTGACAGTGAGAAACCCTCAAACTCTACCAGGGAAGCGGAGCCGGAACCCATGAGTGCTGATCCCTTGACCAGCCTGAAGATGCCCCGGAAAATACCAGGCTGGACTCTGATCTCCTCTGTAAATGATTAAAACAGGAGATAGAAGCTAATGCCAAGCTACAGAGTGATCTGTTCTCAATCGCCTTTAACTGTGGTGCAGTGATGAACACAGAGCGTTGCTTACATAGTGACTTAGAGGACCAGATGACTGAGCTGAAGACAGAAAACACTTTGTCACAGCCTCCATGCCGGGCTGGAAGTCTCCCAGAATGAGAGTTTCACAGTCTAGATTCCGAGCAGGAGATCTTCCAGAAAGAAGTCCATACACTCAAGTTAGAGCTGGATGTTTCTCGCCAGGAGGTCAACAATATCCGGACAGAGGTGGAGATATCACAGAATGAGGTTCATTCTCTCCGCATAGAACTGGATGCCTCACACCAAGAGATCAGCAGTTGCTGCACAGAACTAGAAGTCTCTAAAAAGAAGGAAGCTTCACACTCACAACCTAGAGATAGAAGTCTCACACCAGGAGACCGGGAGTCTCAAATAAGAAGTGCGTAAATGGTAGGAGGACTCCAAGGAGGCCCTGAATATTACAGACTACTGTATAAAAAGAGAAAATACAAGGCTGAAATAAGAAAATTCGGATTTGACTGACCACGTCAATGAAAAGAAGGATAAGCTGCACGAGCTACAAAAAAATAAAGAAAATATTGGAAGATGAAAAGTTTGAAGTATTGGAGCAACACACACAAGCAGAGAAGCTATTGCAGAACTAACTGCAAGGTCTGCGTACGCACCTCCAGTATGCTGAGGAGAAGCAGCGAAATCTACAGGAAGAAAATCTGCAGGCAGCTAAAGGAATGGCTGATTACCCAGTGTGCGTCTTCCCCCCCCCCCTTGCAGAGCAGCATGAGGAACCGAAGGCTACCCTGAAAAAAACCAGAGCTTCCCTGAAGGCCTAACTTAGAGGCCAAGTGACTCGGTACAAGAGGGAGCACAAGAAGGTACAGAAACTGAGGCAAGCAACTGCGGCCCTAGTGAAAAAATTCACAGTGCTCCACAATATAATGAGGGATACGTGGAAGCAAGCTCAGAGAAAGCACAGTGAAGAGATAAAGACCCTGAGAGGAGAATTGCAGGATACACTCAAGAAACAGGGATATGTCATCGATAATTTGAACTTGCTGCAATGCCAAGAAGTGGAATAGCTTCAGATGGCAGCTAAACACACATCCCAGCAACTTGCAGATCTGCAGGTGCAGATTGCTGAGCTCAAGATACAGCTCAAAAAAAATGAAGAGAGTGAAGAGGTATACATTCGTCAAGGGGCCAGCCTGACACAGCGCTATCAGGCCAAGATCGCCGATGCCTACAAATTGCTGGACCACATGGACAATGAGAGGGCTCAGCTGGAGCTGGACAACGTCCGGGGAGGAGCACCTGCAGCTGCAGATCAAAAATAGAGAAAAGGAAACAGATTTAAACCTTGCTCTGGGTCAACTGGGAGATGTGGAACCACAACTCAATTCCAAAGAAGCTGAACTGGCAACTGCATTGAGTGGAAAAAGAAGTGCAGAGGGACAGCTTCAAGAACTGAAAACTCAAATAGCTATTCTTGAACGCTCTTTAAGTGATACCATGAAATGTCATGAGTCTAGGATAGTAGAAATAGATTCCGGACATCAGACAGAATATAAAAGTAAGCTGACAGAGGCTTTGCAAGACCTGAGCAAGGGTTATAAGAAATAGACGAAATTAGAGTTCATAGTTTAGTGCGAAATTAGAGTTCATGGAAAAGATGGCGATGGAAAGCTATTTGCCTAAACACTCTGCGACTGTCGCCATACAGTCTGCCTACAAAGAGATGATCGCCTGACACAGGGGAAATATCATGACCACGCGATCAGTAGAAAGACTGTACTTGGAAAAAGTTCTCCTCGAGTGACTGAGGAGTGCTGATCTCAAGCACCTTCTGGTGTAGACACTAATAACCTGGAGAAAGGGCTCCAATCCCTGCGGGACTGAGGGTTCTCGTACTTCATCCACTCTCATTCGAGCTGCAGAGATATCACGAGGGATTGTGGAAGGATGGGCTTTGGCCGTGGTATGCTCGAGCTTTCCACAAACAGGGGAAGTATGTAACAGGGACTTATCACTGTTGGAGAGAAACTGTCTCTAAACCCAGCAGTGTGCTGGTTAATTACACACAGGCAATCAACAAGACTACACCTGGCTGATTAGGACTTTTAGAAAAGGCCTAGTCTGAGAAACAGGAAGGAGATTTCCTTAGCGCACAAGGGAGCTGACATAAGGAAAGGAGAGCTGTGTTCTGGGAGTGAGACAAAAGGTGACCAAATCTTGATGCCTGGACCCTCAAGCAAACAACTACCCAGACGGACACCATTGACCTGAAGGACCTCCTGCGTTAAGGTACCGTTGAGACTTTGGGGTGATAAGTGGGTAAGGGGCTTTTCCCCCCAGCCTTGCAGAGAGGGACTGGGGAAGTAAGTTAGCCCTTACACAGGGATAGGTGTTTATTGTTTTATGTATATTTTTCTTTGCTATATTGTTTAAAGGAACCAGCAATAAAGCCTTATTTTAATTTCACCTTAAAAACGGTCTCCATTGCATACTTCTGCACACATCTCTTACAATGACGTACCGCCAATGCTTGGTACCGATGGCGACTGCATCTCAGCTGTTTCTGGCACACCTGAAATTACAGAATGAGGCCGAACCCCCACCAGCATGTCTGTCTGCAACAGGTGGTGGCCTTAAATATCTATGAGTTAACGTGCCCCCCTGATTCACCCTGGAGCTGCATGCCACCTCTAGCTGTTCTGACATTACAAAATGAGGCTGATAAAAGCTACTGCCTCTTACATGATGGGGTTTCAAAACATATGAAGTAGCTTCAAGTTACATAGGGGGGGGGGGAGGGTAACAAAGGCTGCAGCCATGAGGTTTAATAATGGGTCATGGAAGAGAAGACCTACAGTACTACATTTTGTGTAGAGTCTACTGCCAGCCACTGGACATGGCTGCTGGAGTTAAGTGAAGTGAAGTAGAGATTAATTTAGGTACAACTGGAAAGCTATTGGGATCCCTGGCTGAGAGAAAAATACACAAGGGATAACATTATCTGAGATTTGGCTATCCATGATGCCACTTGCAGAAACAAACAAATATTCCAATCATGATAAATTGCTTTATCTCCTCCAATGCTAGTGGCATCGCATTGTACATCACAAGAACAATAAGCAATTTATCACAAATATCCTCAAGAGGTGTAACTGCCAAAGGTCAAACTGCATACTTGAGGTCTCTTGTTGCCATGCAAACCTCTTGATTGAACAATAGCTTTGTTACATAAAGCACATTGTACAGTGTACAATCCTCTACAAGAAGAATTATTTCATTGACATTGCAAGCGTGTTTTTTTTTATCTGAAAAGCTTGTACAATATACAGTGTGGATCTAGATGAGAAAATAATCTATTAAATTAGCATAAACTACAGTATAATTTGTAGAAAAACAAAAGATAATATAAAGAAGAGAACATTTTGCTTTATCTTTTTTCAAGCGGTCAAATATACAATTTAGGGGCATATTCTATATCCTACGAAGTGACCAATCAGGCTGTTTTTGGCTGAAGTTCCCTATTGAGTTGAATGTGGAATTTTGTTGTGTTTTTGAGCAATATTGCCCAGAGCCGATCAAAAAGTCAATTCTCACACTTTAATATATAGCCCTTAATATGTGATTTTCAAAATTAGCATTGCATTCAGTAGAGAACCAGCATGTTGAGGTATCTGATTGTAGCTAATGATATATTCACACCTCACTAAAATTACTTATTTTTCTAAGATATCATTAGCACCAAGTGATATCCAAAGAGAAATATTTGTTCAGTTCAGTTTGTGTTTGTTTTTTCTAACCAGTTTCATAAGGTTTATTTTTTCTAAAAGCCCAGCTGATTCATTGTCTTTCCACACACATTGGCTATTGATTTCTGCATTGAAAATCTAGACCTGTAAAACCCGAAATGGGACGTTTGGCCGCGATCAAATCACCCCTGACGCTCCAGCACAACCACAACTAAGTGCCGGGCACTTTGCAACTTCACATTTGGCCTCGAGTTCAACACCATCTTTAAATGCCCCATATCATGCCGCTCATGTCAATGTTTCAGGCGGCAACAGCTCATGTGAATGTCCCTTGCAGCCGCCGATGCTCATGTCAATGTCCCAGGCACCTGGATATTTAAAGATGGCATGTAGGAGCTGTGGGCCCGCAGGACTCGGGCGGTGGCTGCACCGGGACATTGACATAAGTGGCGGCCGTGCGATATGTGACATTTAAATGTGTGAGGTCAGAGCGCGCACGCTACCAAATTTCAAGGGGTGAGGTGCCCGGCAGTGAATTGTGGTGGCGGAAGAGCACCAGGGGCAGTTTGGTCACGGCCAAAAGGCCGAGGCCAAACTTCCTAGACTGGTAAATCCTAGGTAAATTTCAATCGAGTGTAATGTTGTCAATTAAAAGAATGACCTATTCGGACATGTTCTAATTGTGCTGTTCAATATTACATTTAGCATTTTCTGCTTCTGTATTAAAGAGGCTTAGCAGTGCTTAAAAAAAAATATATATATATTTATATACAGTATATATATACACATTTGGTTTTTGTTTTATTATATGCAGGCTTTTATTAGCTTTATTGAAAAGTAATTACCTAAGCTGCCATCAATTAGTTCTCCCTCTATCAATCCTATTTCCCAGGGTTCACTAAATGGCTGCCTTTTAGTTTCAATCAATCCTTCAGTCAGTGTAACTGAGCAGCTGCAATGCATCCTTATATTACTAAGGTAACATTATCTATTGTTACAGTTGGCAGTTCAAACTGCTGGGAATATTGGCAACAAATAGGAAAGTTTTGGAAAGATCTTGCACTGCTGGGGAGGTGTGCTAAAACCTGCTATCAAAATCAAAGGATCATTAAAGTATTAAATTAATTAAAAATAGCATTGAGTTTAATTTTTTTTTTTAGTAAGTATATAATACTACAAAACGTATTTATTTAAAAAAACACACACACATGTTGAATATTGTATGATTTCTCCTTTAAAGCATATACAGTACATTAAGAACAGCTTTAGTGGGCAACCAAAGAGTGTTGCAGCACCATTGGCCTTTGTAGATTCACATTAAAGCTACAGTAAAGTCTCACTATCTTTGTATTTAAACTGGTGTCCTATTCTTGGCATGAAACTTACTCATTTGGATCCTTTGACCTTCATAACTACAATCTCAAGCAGTAGAATTAGGAAAAGCAACATGTTGTAGAAGTGGATTGCTAGTGTAGTAATTTGTAAAGGTTAACATTAAAATGTACCATCCAACCTTAATATTTTCCAGACTTCCCACAAGAATTTCGGACAGCATTAAAAGGACAATAAAACTTACTGAATAAATCAGTTGAGTTTGGGAAAGTAAATTATTCATATATAACGATATATCCCCATTTGTTTCTCGGAACAAAATATTTATACAGTATGAAGCCGGTGGGTAAAGCAGTGAAAACCCTTACAATCTTCCATATGAATCTGTATAAAGTTGCATAGAAATTGTGTTGCCATCCATAATGTATACATTGTGGGTATTAATCATAGAGGCCATTGAGCATTTTGTAGCTAAGGGCATATTTATTTTTTTCCTTGCATCAGTAAAAAATTAATGGTTAGCTCATCACATGACTTGATTTGAACCAGGGCATTTCAAATTTCTAAATTCTAGGAGACAATGCTTTCTTCCTGTTAGAAGCTCCTCTGTTTTATATCCTACGAAAACGGCTTATATCTGCTATTGTGTGCAGAACTAAAACAGATTTAGTGGGGTATAAATAATTTATTTTAGCAGCACAGACATGCACCGTAAACAAAATTAAATATGAACAGTACAAGGGTTTAATACCCTTTACTGAAATAAAACTTTTCAAACAGATATGCAGTGCACAAATAACAATGCAGGTATAATTGTAATTCCACATTTTCTATAGCAATAGGATAGGAGATTTGCTATGGATTTATACACTCTCAGTATCTTCCTCTTCTCTAGCACAAATCCAAGGATCAGTCTTAGAAACTGGTATTATATCTCTTTGCAGATGGATGGTTTTCTGACACAAGATATATTTTTCATGCGTGTTTCAAGTACACATGCCTGTTGTTGAGAAATCCAATACCAAGGAATTCACTGATGTACTGTTGTTTCTAAGAAGACACAAAGACCTATAAAGCTGTCCCTGTTCAACTGAAACAAACAGACGGTATCACATACAGAAATCTGCTCTTTAAAGAAAAAGGATAGAATATATATTCAGGGCATAGTCTACATGAGCATTAGTAACTTTCATATCAATATGTTTACACACAGTGCACATATAATATAAAGTAGTCACATTAACT
This sequence comes from Ascaphus truei, assembly GCF_040206685.1. NCBI lineage: Eukaryota > Metazoa > Chordata > Amphibia > Anura > Ascaphidae > Ascaphus > Ascaphus truei. The sequence continues at coordinate 246,361,637 of NC_134487.1, read as the reverse complement.
GTCATTAACTGAGAGAGTAGGTGAGTGGTAGGAACACTGTTTTTGAAGCAAGTAATCCTACAGTAGCTAGAATTCCAGTTGTATCTCTCTATGGAGGATCCATAAAGCACTGATAATGGGTATCAAAGCTTGATCAGAGTTAAGAGCTAATGACTTGAATGGGAGTTCATGCTGATAGAGATCCGATACCCGTTATCGGAGCTTTCTGATTCCCCGGCCTTTGTGACCCTGAGTAAGTCACCCTATATCCCAGTGTCTCAGCGGAAGAAATGTAATGTTCCTGCAAAAAAAGTTTGTACAGTGTTGTGTACCTTGTCAATGCCATACATATTGCTATTCTATGTATTAATGTATGCTTATTAGGGACAGAATCTAAAAAAAATCTCCCTTAGCAAAGTACCCGTATGTCTCGGTACTATGATTATTACTATAGATCCCAGGAATAGATGAACTACAGTAGGCCAAGTATGTGACCGTTTCCACTTAGCAACTTGACCAGAAAGTTCACCCTGTGTATATGTATTGGCATATACTCTACTGCCTGTAGCATCTGCCTTGAAGTAGCCTAATACAGGACTTTTTGCCACCACTATAAGTGAGGTAGACCTTTCAAGCCCACCAGATTTCACACAGACACAGTCTTGTTCAATTGGTGAATGGATTTCAACAAAGCCTTACTATTTGAAATCCGTATTTTTCCATAACAGCATTATTTTGTTTAAATGATCTACAGTAAATTATCTGATTTACATGGGTGCCTAGAAGTTATCATTGATAGTAACATTTGCTCAAATGCTGTGTCAGTGCTAATCGCTTCCTTTACTTTGCATAGTATGTATTATTGTTTTTTTTACATTGATGAACATTGACTAATTTTTATTTTCAGTCTTGCTATCTGCATTTTCTGTGTTAATATTCTTTATGGTTATATGTGCTTTGGTTTACTTTTTCATCAGCTCAGGCAATATGAAACATGTAGCTTTCAAATTGAGTCAACAACAACAGGTTGAAAAAGACAAAAAATACGTAAAAAGCTGAGATCACTGTTAGGATAATATCATGAGATAATATGTATTTAATCCATCTGGTGCTTCATGGCTTATTGTGATTGGAGTTTTATTTTTAAAATACCACATGTTGGGTTTATAACAGTTCAGGACTTGTTCTGAGTTTGTGCTTGTCTTCAAAGAGAGCTTAATTGGGGGTGCCTATCTTTATGGCCCACTAAATATGTCAGATGGGCTGCATGTTGCTGATAGTCTCGATTTCAACAGAGGTGCGTTCGGACCAAACACGTGAATCTCCTGTCTTACACCTGTGACCTCTTTTGGAGAAAACATATGACATGTGGTGATGTATAGGTTTTCTTTTATGTTATATCCTTTTTATTTTGAGAAACTGTTCTGCATTTTATTGTAACTGTATTAATCCTTTTTTTGTAATCTAAGCACTATATTTGTTATATATTTTAAAACATTTAACAAGTAATGCTTTGGGTTCTGAATGAACTGTTGCATGCTCTGGAGAGAGTATTTATGTTTTCGGACACAATTTTCTACTACGGAGTTTTGGTGTGTTAAAGTGCGTCATTTTTTCTATAATAAACAGGGACCTGGAGCCCTCGCAAATATTAATTTGACATCTTACTTGCATATCCCAGGTGGTGGCATTGTATAGATATGATTGCCATTAAGTAAGGAGTTAATAATAACTCATTGGAGGTACCTTTGCAGAGGAGAAAGGGAAGTTGGCTAGAGTAGCCGTGTGTACTAACCCTGATTGCATATCTAAGTCACATGCTCACTTGTGTTCTGTTCAGAAGTAGTAAAATAATGATCAGTTAAAAAGACACCAGCAGGCATCCACCGACAGGATAAGCACAAGCAGTATAACCACACCATAGTGAAGCACACTCTCCCTTGTGACATCATAGAATGGCGTCTGCTATTGCTAACGCACGTTTCACGTATAAACCACATTTTCTTAGGGCTCAGTCAGTCTCACTGTAAATATAACAATGGGGTAAACTAATTAGTGTTGGGGACCTAAGGAGGATACGCATATACTGTACTCTCAGGTACTGTACTTCTCTCTTTGCATTACCAAAATCATAGGACCCAAATGAATGACATATGAGGGTTCTTATCAAACACAAATAACATTTGAATTGATTAATGTTGACTTCAATGCTTCAAATTGATTAGGTGAGGACTGAGTTTGTTGGCATTATATTTAATTGATTAGATTGTGTAGCCTGACTTTTCACCTCTCAATACAGCTTTCTGAAATAATTATACAAAGCAAATAAAGCTATGGAAATTGTGTCCGCCTGTAAATTAACTTCCATTGGTGATGGTAATATAACATCATATCACAATCCAATGTTAATGCCTGCGTAATGCATTGTTATAGCACATTTGTTTGTGTGCCCAAACCTTCATGAAAATTCCCACATCCTCCTCAATCCAAGAACTAATAGTTGCTGCTCCGCCTACAATTTAAGGATTAGAGAAACTTTCGCATGAGATAGTGAACCATGTGACATATGCCCTGTTTGAGTTGCAAAAAACGTCTAAGTCAGAATTCACAAGCGGTGAACCATGCATTAGGTCAATGTGGTTTGTGCTGAAACCATAAACAAGGCACACATGCCATGTTTCGCTCACTGGCGATATTTTGCTGAAAGCTTACTCATTTTGCTACATTATTAGCCCTTTGAGGCCTAGACAACTGTTTTGCAAAGAATCAAATATCTTACAATTTTTCAAATGCATTTTGGATAATTTCACACATCTCTCTCAAGGATCACATGCAATTATTTTTGCAAATAGGGAACATCATGATTTGTTTAAAAACTGAATTAATAAAAAAATTAAAAAACACCCTGCCTGATTAATGTATTATGTGTAACATGGCTGGAATTGAAAAGAGTTTGTTAATATTTTATGAAGACAATAATCTCTTTAAGCCCAGCGGGTTTCTGTCAGAATGGAGTCAAATAATGTCTCAGAGGAATGTGTTGAGGTTCCCTGGTCACATCGTTTAACCAGATCCCAACAGAAAATTACTTTCCAAGCAGAGAGAATATTTTCCTAATACAATATGAACAAACGTACTTAATTAAACACATCAAGGGGGTCTTAGGAGAGTTAGCTGTGGCCGTTTGGCTGCCAGACAGTTGGCCGCCAGGGCAGTTCGCCGCCGCAGATGACGCAGGGAATCTGGGGATTCCAGACCATTTTGGGTAATGCCAATAACTGCAATTTAGGACCTTAACCCCTAACTTAAACCCATAATTACAATCTTAACCCCCTAACCCTAATTACTAAGCCCTAACTTTCCTAGCCTTAACCCCAATCCTAAACTTAAACACTAAACCCTAACCATAATATTCCCATATTCCTAACCTTAACACCTAACGTGCCATTCCTTTAAAATACTTCCAATTTCACTTGTTTTTGTACAGTACTCGACCACTTCATGTACTGTAAGTGGCATGCTAAGAATTAAGCTGTGTGCAACATTTTCGCAGCACTTTGTGAACCATGCAAACTTGACCATTGGTTTCATGCAAAAACATTCCTATCAATTTTCCGTTTTGCCAAAAATTCAGAAATAGTACTTTTGCTCTCTCTCTCTCTCTTCCATCCCCTCTTCCTCTCCAGCAAAAGCCATTTTGTAAGGGTCAAGAGCGATGTTGCAAATCTTGGTCAAATAGAAAAAAAATTCCACACGAAACCAAGGGTCAGCAAAAGCCTTCTTTCCATATTTCATGGTATTGATCTCAATGTTGCTAAATATTGCTGGTACTGTAACTGCAGATTGATTTAAAAAAATAGTTTAGCCCTGTAAAGTGTGGTTAAATAACTTGGAAAACAACAAACTTAAAAAAAAATCCAGCATTTGTTTGGAAACACAGTTGGGGCCGTTTTGCATATATCTACTAAATACATGTAATCTCCCATCCTCAACATTTATCATGGTTTGGAGATAAAACTGGAAGGGATGTTACACTGCAGCCCTGTGATTTTCCCTGATAATATACATGCTTCAGTATAAAGCAAAACCAGGTATCTGAGCTCATCCAACAAACAGTGTGAAGCTATTACCAGGAGATAACAGAAGCCCGGAAACCATGACAAGCATTGGCAGACAAAGTAATTATTGCTATTGACCCTGATGCCTGTCTGTAATGTCATATACCCCTCTAGACACTCATAAAGAATCCCCTATTGTGAGTTAATATTGTGAATTACAGGGAAGGGTTCTAGTAAATGTGCAATACCAGTATTATCTACTGAAGTGGCCATTTCAGCCAAAAATCATTTTAAATTTCAATTGGAATTTTTGGCCAAAAAGAGCTTGAATGGACGCTTCGGCAGATAGAAGTTAGGCCTCAAGATCTTGCATATACATCAAAATAGTCAGTATCATTCTGCAAAACATCATGGCCCATACTTATTAAGTGGTTCAATGGCATAAGACAACTTCCAGTGTAGGAAGACAACCATACATGCACAATACATTGCTGGTCTATCCTACCTCTTCTAACATAATTTTAACCATGTCTGTAACTGTTACATATGTCCATAATCATATCTTATCTCTAACTGTCCATGAAACAACTGTAAATTGAATATATGACACTGTTCATTTAAAGCAACCATGTATTAGCATAACTCTGTGCCCAGGACATACTTGAAAACGAGTGGTAACTCTCAATGCATTACTTCCTGCTAAAACATTTTTATAAATAAATCAATAAAAAATAAAGTACAGTATCCATTGTAAAATGTTCAAGGTTTGTTAATGTGCTTGTACTCATTTAGTTTTTCTAACCCCAAACTCAACTATTAAACAGATGAAACAATGATTAAAAGGTGTTGCATGGTAGAGTGTTTTCACTTTATACTTGTTTCTAAGTGAGTGTACAGTATACCATAAAGCAGCAATAATAAAACTGTTTATATTAAGCCCACATTTTATCATTTCCACCCTGTAAATAAATAATCTGACCACACGTGCTAGGGACGAACATATCGATCATCTAATAAAATCCTGTCTTATTAATTTAACTGCAAATTACCAGTTTTTACAAATTTCTTGATTGATCAGACCAACATTTCCCTCCTTGTGACTCAGTAAAATAACTACAGAGACATTCGAGGAGATATATCAAGGTAAAATTGGAACAAAATTAAGTTATGTAATTTTCATCTGGCGTCTCTTTACTCCAAGTTTTGGCGGAATGGAGGAGATACATGACAAAAAGATTATAATGAGATGTAGCAAACTCTGTGTCTCTTTGCATCACTTTTTTATCTTGTATTTCCATCAAAACAATCTGTCAGGTATGAGGTGGTGTAAACACTTTCTAACATTTGACTCAAACACAAGCAAAAAATGAAACTTCTACTGTATGTTCACTTTATTTACGTTAATACACCTCACCCAATAAATCCCTCTCCCTCCACTCAAATGATAAGTACATATGTGCGAACCCACAGAGATTCTCTTCGCCGCTGTTTCAAACAAACTTTCTAAAAGTTCACAAAACTCTTGAACTTTGCTAGAACTTTTCGCACCAAAATTGGCCAAATTGTTCAAAATTCCCCATTTCCCTTTCTTAAAGTTACAAAATAGCTGCACAGAGACTTTTAAGCCATGGTTTTTTTTTTTTTTTTTTTACAAGTTTTGTCAAATTTTGAAAGAGAAAATCATCAGACTTAATTGAACATGCAAAACCCATTGACATTGTAGTATTAAGCAAACCTGTTGATACTGTAGCTTTTGGGTCAAAGTAAACTTTTTGCCAAACTAAAAGAAGTGAAATTTACAACGTTTGCTTAAACATGTGAAAAGGCCACCCATCTCTAATTGTAAGTAGTGCTAGAGATTTGCAAAATATTGTGTTTCTTTGTGTTGTAGCAGAATTTTAAGTATAGAAATGTTCTTACCTACCATGACTCAATAATATTGAAGATCATAGAGTAAGAATAATATAGATCAGGGAGAATATACCAGGGCTTTCTACCACCTACGGCATTTTGTCAATAAAACGCATCAGACGTATAGTACACCTTACTAAGGCTAGTGGCACCATAAGGAAACAGCATGGGGTTTGAAGGCTAATGTGGTGAGACAGACATTTATCCAACTGCTTGCCATCTGGATGACTATTTTTTTCAAAGTAAGCTCAACTGGTTCTTCAAGACCTACATTTCCCCAGACTCCTAGCAGTGCCATGGCATATAATTGTTCTTCTTATCTCAATTGTCTAAGTATGTCTCCCATTCCTATTACGGGAACATCAAGGTTGTATAAAACATTACTTCAAGGAGATAAATAGATTACTGAGGACAGTCATAATGAAGCAATGAGCTTTAGGGCTGAGAATCATTGATGTTTCAGTCAGTTTTGTGTTAGACTTTATTGACTTTTGCTGTTCTGATGGAAGTTATTTAAACATTAACATGGCGTTTGGTAATATGTCCTGTTAAACAGGTACAATATCTCTTAACAGTATGAGTGGGACTTGCAATAAACTCATCACACTCAGTTACATAACATGTCCTCTTCCATTTGTTAAAGTGATAATTTACCATACAGATGTAGTCAGGCTTATCTTCCCCCGGAGCTGCAGTGCGAAAAAAGCAAAATGTGGCAACTCCAGAGAAGGTAAATGCAGTGGCTGCCGAAGGGGCTCTCCTTTCTTTGCTATCGGACCCTTCGTGGAGTAATCCCCACCACTGGAGGATGCCATGGGGAAAGTTAGTCCAGCTACATGGCTATGTTTATGATTATGTACAGTACTGACAAAATATTCACAGGGTGTATCATCTTTTGTCTTGTTCTATTAAGTCAATCATACCTAATTGATCAAATGAATGCAGCAGCCATTCCAAAGCTACAGTGATCATTATCAGGGCTGAGTCTTACATAAGCTTTTAGAAAATCTCAAAGTTTTAGGAATTGAGACAGATATTTTAAAGTAGCAGCCCTAAAACATGTTCTTTTACATGGATGGGAATCACGGTGTCCCTGGAGCTAAACCTCATTCATTTCAGCTATATGGGACCTGAAATTATCCCTGGGTTTCCCAGATACATGCAGTTAACAAAGAAGGTAGCGTAGGATACTTCTGTGTATTTAATTAACCCGCATTACGCAGGCCTTTATCAATATTTCGTTTACGCAGAAGTGGGCAGTACTGGCGCTGCCTTTACAGGTATATTTCTCGGTAGCTAGGAGGTCCACAGAGCAAAATATGGTGTGTTTTGGCTAAGGGGACCTGTTTCTCCCACCACCCATATAAAAAAAAATGGGGAGCAGGATTAAAAATATAAGTAAATAAGTAACTGAAAAATATATACATCATACATTTTTACATTAACATTTATCCTATAATCAATTCTATAATTTCGCCATGGGGCATGTAATCACCATGAAAATGTAATGTAATGGCAATCTATAAACAATTAAAACATTTTGGGGATGAAGCAAGTGAGTCTGCAGCTTTAGCTGTGATATGCAGCATTATACATTTATTTTCTGTTCTTTAAAGGATTACTAGACTTCTTCTACAAAGAAAAAACAGTATATCCTTTACCTTAGGGTTGTGTACTTTGCACAACAAATTGTCCAAAAAAAAACTATGATAAGAGAAAAGTTGTTAAAATAAATACCTTATCAAGACTTACCTTACCTCTGTACCTCGCGGCAATCTTTCTATGCCATTTCAGTGAATTGAGACCAGCATTGTACTAGAACTTGATGCTTTTTTCCACAAGCATTTTCTTATTTAATATGTTGGGAAAATGTAAATAGGAGGATATGATAGCAAGGAACTGATGCATTTTTTATACCCTCTACAAGAACATCACTTAAATCACCCCAAGGTAACTACCAAACAGACACTTTAATGCAAATGTTCAACGTTAAGTTTGGCAAGTATATTCATAGTTTTAATAAAGCCTGCCCAATGAAAGACTTCTATGCAACATTAAATGAGATAGTTCTACCGTAAAGTTATGCTGACTACTGACAAATGGTGACATAGCAAAGACCAATAGTGTACGGAAAAAAAAATAGAATTATTCTCAACTCCGGTGTTAAAAATACAGGTATGGCAGTTCCACAAGAAAGTATGGAAGCATAATGCTAAGTTCAGTATCCTACATAAAGAAAGAAAGCATGAGAGATTTATAAACTCATTAGTAGGAAGACAGAGGAGAGGAAAAGAAAACAGAGATGCTCAAGAGGGAAGGATATAAAGTTCATGCAGAGAGATGTGTAATTAGAGCTTATTTCTAACTGAGGAAGTGATTTAAAGAAAGTAATACTGTAAGGACTTCTGTAAACTGGATTTAAAGGTACAGTCTCTTTTATGCCAAAATTGCCAACGGTGAACCAATGCCAACGGCACTGATATGTTTCAAGGGCTGATTCAAGGAATCAAATACTATTTTTTCTTTCTACATAAATACATGTAAGTCGATCTTGTGAATGGTGTGAGATCCTCTTGGTATCTCCTAAACTGTACTAAGCATTTATATGACATACAACACTTTCCTTCATCTGAAGATACCTTACAGGCTACTCAAGTGAATAGGCCATAAGGGGCCATATTTACTAAGAACTTCCATCGCTGGAAGACGCTTTATGGGACATTCAATTGAATGGGCCAATAGACTGTAAGGTGTCATCCAGTGCCAGCAGGTGTCCTTTGGCAGAAGACTGCTTAGTAAATATGGTCAAATGTGTCATACGGCACCAGAACATATCTTATGGAATAGCACAGCCACAGTGTTTTTTGGAGCTGGAATGTGCCTTATGAGATACTGCAGCCTCCAAAACTGCTGCTGACCAGGGATAGAAAACAATATTTTATCATCTTCTCCCAGGAACCTATTATACCATATATAGTACTGTAGATTATTTCTACAGCTCTTTGCATTCCATTAAACTGTTAGGCTGAGTCCATATGGACTTCAGCCCTGCGGAGGCGCGCAGAGGCTGAGGGAAACCGGGTGCTTTCCCTGGCCTTAGTCCGTGCGCCATCCGGGGGCGTGCCTGGGGGCGGGCCAGTGACGTCACGGAGCTGGTTCACCCTCATTGGGCGAACCGCTCACGTGACTGGCCCATCGCTCGCCTCAGCGCGCAAACTAAAAAAAAATTAAGAGCTACGCCTCCGCACGCCTGCGGAAGCGTGCATGAGCCCCTGCTAAAGCCGCTCTCATTGCGGCTGCAGGGACTCACTGGTAAGCGTAAGCGCGGCTCAGCGCGGCTCAGCGCGGCTCAGCGCGGCTCAGCGCGGCTCAGCGCGGCTCAGCGCGGCTCAGCGCGGCTCAGCGGGTAAGCGCTGACCAGACACTGTTGCACAGAAAATCCGATTGACTTCAAGGGTTTCTTTGCAATAGTGCTCTGATAAGCACAATCATAGTTTAATGCATAACCCTCTTTGTGGCCAAAACAGAAGTATTCTAGCAGTTCTTTATAATAAAAAAGTAAAACTAGTAAAAAGGAACTTAAAACAAAAAATAGTAAAACATTTTTATGATAAAAAAAAGACACATCCTGGGTTTACTGGAGGCTTTTTTATCAGCCAAAAAAATGCATCCCATATAGATGCATCCCGTATAAAGTTAAGCATTATATATCATTTCTGTTTTAGCTTTTTCCCTATTTCATGTGAGGATTTGCTCTGGCCCTTCTATTTTTCTAAATTCTATTTTGTTAGTCAAAAATGTGTATAATTGTAATATCATACTATGGGCAAGACTGCATTGCAAGCACAGCAATGAATTCCTTAATTACCATATACAGTATATCATCAACATCTTCAGTTCACAATTGTGTGAAACATTAAAATAAATATAGAAATAATTCACCCAACACCAGGATCCTTGAAGAAGACTCAGCATGGCATTATAGTGATCAATAGATTACAAGAATTGTATTGGGACAACCACAATAACCAACGTTTCTGACCGCTGTGGGATCTTCCTATATATAGCCAGATTCATTGTTTCTCCTTTGTGGTATGTAGTGGCATATGCAATATTGAATCCTATGAAAACTCTGTGAAATTCTGAGATATGCCTCTGTATGTTGCATTATCTGGAGGAACAATGTTACTCACTACTATACATCTGTGGTTATATAAATAGGTTTGCCACATTTATGTTTTTATAATACGGGATGCCCCCCTACAACACACACACACAATTCTGACAACCACAACAGATAAACAATTCCCACAACCATAACACACACAATTCCCCCCAGCAAACCACGTGAACACAATTACCCCATCGCAACAAACATACACACAATTCCCCCCACCATAACACACACTTTTACCTTGGAGAGGAGGCCTCCGGTGCCATGACAGTTCCGCACGCAGATACAGAGCAGCACTGGGGGCAGGCAGCAAACAGGCCCAGGATCCAAACACAGAAGTTGGACAAGACCTCTGGCCAGGCTCAAGTTCCAGCATTAGGTGTCCAGGCCCAGAACAGTTGTCCAAGTTCACCCCGTTTGTCGGCGGCCTGTGTCAAGGCACTAAAATACGGGACAAATATGTCGTCCCGACAGACTTTACCCAGACAACTGGACAAGGCAATGAAATAAGGGACAAACCTGTATATACAGCATGTCTGACAACTATACATTTGACTATAACAATTGGCACTCCGGTAGTAGAATAGGTGTAGGTGCTTGTCCCATGTAGGTAGCATAGAAAAAACAAATACATATATACAGATATACTGGCTATTGCTATAGCTATTATATCCCATAGTGAATAGTGCACTTCCCGCTTAGCAATTATTACTTTAATAACACCTTTGCTGCCAGTGGATAATGGAGCAATGACTTACAAACTTCCCTGACAGTACAGGGGTTACAGAGGCTTACATTTGTATGTGTCAGTTGCCAATACTGCCTAGTCTCACATTTGTCAAAGTTTCCAGGTTAAGATCCCTTAATGGAGTTTTTCTACGATCCATTAGCACATAACTAGAAGCTTTGCTATTCTGTAAGTATGTCCTTATCAAATGAAAGAAAGCATTTCTGACTTTAGATTTTAGCGTCTCTGTTGATGACTTCTGATTGGGGAGATCAAATGTGTTTTAGCCCAGGCACACAGATTTATTTTGTGCCGCTTAAGGCTCTCAGTCACAAAGGCAAAAGACACTTCCCCTCAGTCTTTCTATTTTTCAGGCAAATTGGCAATTTTCAACATATGTGCAAAAGATTACTCTGAACAAACAGAGGTTATAGCAGGTTACGCAGGGCTGATAGACACTGCCAATCTGCATGTAAAAGTGGCAGAATGGATGAATAATGCACATCTCCAAAGAACATTGCGGAATGTCACCTCCATATTTTTCTTTTACAGTTTTGTCTCTATTTTGATACATTGAAAAATGGAGAGATTTCAGAAATAAATAGCAATATAAATAGCAATTCCGCTGGTATAAAGATTGCAGTGTCACCTTGGGCCTCCTCAACCTCTTAAAAAATAAGGTTGAAAAAAAAACGATATTCCGCTGCTATTTTTTATGTTTTTTTAAAGGCATTTGTTTGCAGTATTGCTTCTTGTGTGTGTTTGCAAGAGTAAACTGCATGTATTGGTGTCAAGAATGCCACACCTGTGTGCACGTGACTTGTGGATATGAACAAGCAATGCAAATGACACATTTACCTACCGCCAGGGCACTAAAATGAGCAATATCTCCCCAAAAATCATCACACTACATCTCAATTATGCTGCCAACACCAAGAACAATTTAAGGTCTTACAAACAGGAGTCCTTGGTTTCCTGTTTACTAGAAAAAAAAGATGTAATTAACACAAAAAAACAACGTAGCAAAATGTGTCCGAAAACATGGTTAATCTCTTCAAAGAGGTACTGGTTCAATAAGAGCACAAAGACAGTTCTTGTTACATTTTAGATTGAATATATGAAAGTGGTATTGCTTGTTTACAGAATAGGAATGTAACAAAAGACATACAATATATAAATGCAGGCAGTTCCATAAATAAAATAATTATAGCAGAAAGTTAACACCTACACATAGTCCTCGCTATCCAACGTTTCACTTTACAACGAATGGCATATCCAACGCTTTACAATGCAACCCTATGGGCCGTTTTTCGATGCCTGAATGCGTTATCCAGCACTCACCACCACTGATTAACATGGGACTCACTTTACAACGGTTTCACTATCCAACGCTACATCCAGAATGGATTCCAATGGATAACCGAGGACTACCTGTATTGTATTAGACTCCTCAAGAGGTCATGAGATAGAAATATGAGAATTCCTGTGTTATTTGTTATGACACCCCTCTGTTGAAATCTACTTTTGATACCCAAACGCATTGTTTTTATGCTCAAAATGTTGCCCCTGGAATGGGACAGGCCAATCATTTGTGGGTGTATCTTATGTCCCACTCATCAATATTTTGGGACATTTATGGCTGGGAAAGAGAATGATTTTAACGGCAAATGAATCTGAGTATAAAAGAGTTGCATTCATATGATTTTAATGAACACCTGGACATCTGTCTTGAGAGGACTAATTTTAGCAAACAAATATCTGACATATACAGCACAGACAACCTGTCATATTTGATATTGTTGTACGCTCCTAATTTTGACCGCCACAAATCTATATTTTTACCTTTGTGAATTACATCCAATTTTAATTATCATACATTTTTTAATTTGTAAGGGAATGAAGGGTGCCCTTTCTATTACCTTGTGTCTGCTAATTGAGGAATGTTACACAAAGCCCTTGCAGATTACCTAGAGATCCTGTCAAATCTCTGGTACATCTGGACACTTTTACCAGTCACTACAATTATAAACATTGTTATTTCATTGTTTTATTGACACATTAATGCAAAGATCAGGTTAACCCAGATGACCTCACAGAGGATGGATAAAAAAGGTATTTTTAAAATGAGAGTTAACCTTTTGGCTGCTGTATTGTTACCGGAAATGAAAAGGTTAAAGGCATTAATGTGAGAATTGATAGAAAGTTATGGAGCTACTGTAGCTGGGAGTATAGCATTCAAGTTGGTGTAACAACTCTGTTACATAGAACAAAATATTTTGTCAGAGAAGAACAGCAGATTTTATGACTTGAGCTTTCTTCATTTCAACTAGTTTTTACAGTGGTCAGGATAGTTAATTATTTTTCATTTTTAAAGGTTTTTTTTTTTTTTATATCTTTAAAATATATTTTAAGGATACATTACATAATGGATCTAAAAATGTGGGAGGGCTAGATAATTTAGGGGAACAAAATATAAAAATGTTATATATATAAATATATATTTTTTTTATTTATTATATATATATTTATATATATATATATATATATATATATATATATATATGAAAAATAATCTAAACCATATAACCTAAATAGTGCTTTTCCATAAAACACCTTCTTGCACCAAAAGGCACCTTCTATCCCATTTGAGTTAATGGGCCATTAGGTGTCTTCCAGCACCAGATGGTGTCTTACATGCTTAGTAAATATAGATGTTTATGCTACGAGTACAGGATGTGAGAATCTTCTCAGATTGTTGATGTAATATAGATCTGTTGCACATTATCCCATAGCTTTATATATTTTACTCTGGATTTGGTGCCTCCTGCATTGTGAGAGAAGACAACAACCTAATTTATCCATAAGGTTTGAAGCAAAAACAATCCGTAATCAACCTGATTATAGATTATAGTGGAAACTTTAGGATAGTGTAGAGATGGACACATTTTGGGGGGAAATTTGGATCCACAGTGGATCGGCCAGTTCATTTGGTTCGCTAATTTGGGCAGATTCGCCCATCTCTACTACTAGTTTAAGATTTAGGAGGTAATTCTCTATCTGCCGAAGCGGCCATATTGTCCATTTTGGTCCGGAAATCCGCATAATCCATAATGGGGATTTTTGGCCAAAAGCGGCCTGAACAGTCACTTCGGTCTTTATTGAACTGGTCTTCTAGTGGGTTTAGCTATGTTCAAAATCTAATAGATGAAAGGTAGGCATACATTATTTCGGCCGGTGGTGTGCTGCAGAAGGAAAATCGGCCATTGTTTTTAATCAGCCATGCAGTAGAAGAGGGCGGAACTTTCACGCTATTTCCCCAGTGGGAGCACGCCACGGGTTGCAATAACATTTGTGCCAGATATATGGAAAGGCAAAAATCCCATTGAAATCAATAGGATTTTGTTTTCTTTGATACAGTGCGTTTGCCACAGTTTGTTTTGTCCCACAATTGTACCACTCTTGCCTTGATACATTTCCCCTTATGTGTGTGTTCTATATCAGAAGCATTTATGTGTCAGGTACAGGTAGGAGCTAATTTCTGAACATTCTTTCAGGAACCACAGGGGAAAGGGTCAGGGTGATTTTCTGTCACCGAGGTAAAGTTAATCTTGATCTGGACATGGCAAAGAATGTCTAGAATGACATAATGGCAAAACACTCTTACCAACACAGACATCAGTTAGCTAAAAAAAAAAAAAAGGACTATGAAATCTTTCCAATCATCCATCTACTGCAATAATGGAATCCTCTGGCTTTCCCTCTTGACAACACAACATCTATATTCTCTGTTACTCAAGAGACTATCAGTGTCTTTGCAGACTATCACCAGTAGCCTAGGGGGCTAAAGAACACAGTTACAAAATGTTTCTCTAAGGCTAAAGAGATACAGTAGCAAGTAATTTTTAATTTATTTTCAAATAAATAGATCAAATATTTTTTTATTAGCATTATTATTTCTGGCCCCATAATTAGTAACAGTATGCTTAGAATCCATCATTTACTTGCAAACACAAGGAAGTGGCTTGCATCTTATAGTATGTAAGTTGAGATTGCACAGACACCGTGGCAAACAACATAGATTGCGTGGATAATTCATTGGGGAAATAGTCATTTTATATTTAGTACAATAAATCCCTCCTTAATAGCTCCATGATTGCTTAATTTTCTGGGAAATCATTTGCAGCCAATTTCTTTATTCTACTTACCATAATAAATAGAAACTTAATGGTCATTAATGTTCATCAATCATCCATTACGGACATAGTGAAACTTTCCAAGTTTTCATTATCTGGCTGGTCAATGCTAATTCTCCTTTATCCTCAGTCTTTTGGCACTCATACTGAATCTGATGACTTTACAAATGGTTTAGTTTGCTCATTAAACTTCATTTTGACTCGCCTGCCCATATTTCCTTGATATGAATATGACATCTGCCAATCAAAAATATTGTAATACTTTAAATCTACCAATAAGATCCCATTAACGCTGTTAATTTTTTCTATTCCCCAAATGCCCCTTGTACATCTGCCACTCAATAACCATAGATTAATATGAAGCCTCTTCATAGAGAAAAATGAGCTTGTAAACTATAAAAAGAGCTACAAAAATATATTGAGTATACGTGTCAACTAGGTCATTTGTTATTTTCTGGGGTGAAAGTGTGGTGGAACTAAAAGGAAATTAGCCTGACAAATAAGTTTAGTCAGCACAGCTTTATTGCATTATAATGGAGATGGAGATATGTCTGTGTATTAAAAATCAAGATCATACTCGCTGGAATATAATAACGCTTGTAAGGCCACCAAGGGTGTCATGGAACTTTGACATACTTAAAAGAAGGTGTGGGCATCTACATTTATTAAAGATAAATGTCGGCAACTTACTTCTTATTTATGCAGTTGAGTTAGTTTCCCTACGGGATTTCCTATTTTATCCATTGTAGCACTAGTACATATCTTTATAGTGCATGCTGCACTATACACTTGATGTTGTCAGCAGTATTTTTTATCAATATATGTACATAAAACAGGCATACATGCATACAGTAGAAATGGTTACATTTATACTCGTACGTGCATACTGCAACCAGATCTTGGCACTTAGTTAATAAACTATTAACTATTTGCATGGTCATATGTAACCCATATTTCTTTTCTCTTAGACTAGTTTCATACACTAATGTGGCAGCCCAAGTCTTACACCCCGTTATAACAGTGTGAACCCACTTACTGAGTAGAGATGGGCACATTGATTTGGATCCACTGCGGATGAGGCGGTTCCTTTGGTCTGCGGATTTCAGCGAATCAATCTGAAAAAGAGAGATTGTTTTTCTTCCGGATTTTGATTTACCACTGACAATCCAATCCACAGATTCCGCAATCCACTAGTGGATTTTATAATCCAATCCATGGGTTCAGCAATCTGAGCACTTATTGGGTTGGTAAAATCCACCAGTAGATTGAATCCAATGGCGTTTTTTAATTAATCCACACGGATTGAAAATGGAACAATCCGCCGATGGATTTTATACCACGGAATGGATTTTTGATGGCAAAATTGGGAACTTCTGTGAAACATTTTGACAGCTTTGCCTATCTCTAGTACTGATCATGCATCTCAAAAATCATATAATAAGACACAACACCTGGCCTTGAATAACAAACGTGTTTATGGTCTAGGTATTTGAACATCTTATTGCGACAGATAGGCAGACAAAAACGTGATCCTGAATCAGAAGATCATGTGCATAGTATTATTCAAATGCTGTATAGTCACATACCAATGTCTCCCACAAATCCCCACAACGCTGTATTATAAGGGAGACCATGTGTTGGTGCCGGCACAATGTGAGAGCTCTTATTTCTGTGAGTGTAACCATGGCGGATTGTTCTTTGAAAAGCCTTCAGCACCCTTGTCTCTATCGGAGGATTCCTTCTTTATTTACTCACTGCACTTGTTACCCAATTGGTAGGGACTTCCAGTCTCTCCCAGGCTTTCGTAAGATCACTCAGGCTCCACCCCAGACTGACTCTGTGGGCATCATGCAGCAAGCGGCGGAAAGGCACTTCTTGCCCCTTTCTCGCCCAAAAAGCCTACCCCTATTCAGTAAGGGGCGAAAAAGTGGCGAGAATAAAAAAAAAACACCAGTTTTGTTGGCGGTTTTTTTCCCCGCCAGTGGTGAGGCGAGAAGGCACTTTCCGCCTAAAATAGACACATTTTCCGCCACGCTGTATTCTAGTAGTGGCGAGTAGCCTAGCGCAGCTATTCGCCACTCTAGAATGGCGTTTTTATGCCGAATCCAGCACGGCAAAAAAAGTTGGCAAGTTGATGGTGAGAGGCTGCTGATGAGTGGTGGATCGGCACTTAGAAAATATTCTGGCCTTTTTCCTGCCTGGGAGTGATGCCGGGGGTCTCCGGAGCTGATACCATTAATAGCAGCACCGGAGGCCCCCGGCATGCATCCGAGGCAGGAAAAATGCATTTAAATGCCACTGCATTACCTTAGAGGCTAACCGCTAAGGCAATGAAGGGGTTAAACAGCCGTACCAGGTTTATTGTGGGTAGCGGGGGTGGGTGAAGGGGGTATTTGGCCCTTGTTGTTTGTTTAGGGCTTGCGGGGGGGTTGCAGGTGCGCTTAACCCCTTCACGACCGTAGCAGTTAATACCGCTACGGTCATGAAGGGGTTAAACTCTCCCGCTACCCACCCGCAAGCCCTAAACAAACCACCGTTGGGGCTAATACCCCCTTCACCCACCCCCGCACCCACAATAAAAAGAAAACACACACAACAGCCCCACACTAAATAAAGAAATGTATATGTATATATATATACATTACACCAAAAACACCTATACCCCCTAACATACAGTATAGTAATGGGCACAATGACTATTATCCACAAATGGATAATAGTGCCTGTGTCCATTTAAAATACATACAGAACAATAAATACATTAAATACATATAGCACTCACCCATGTCCGGCTGCCACGATAAAGTCCATCCTCATCTTCATCCTGCCCATGCCCCATCCGCTTCTGCAAAACAGACACAAGAATAAAAACATCCAATGTAATGTCCCCTAACCCCTTAATCACCGTAGCGGTTAATAACCGCTACAGTCATTAAGGGGTTAACCCACCATCACCCACATACCCTCCCCCACTACCCCCCCCACCCCGTGAGGCCTAACCACCCTCACCCACTACCCACAAGGGAGGCCTACCACATATCCTTGGGGCCAATACCCCCTCCCCCCACCCCAACACATACAGTACAATAATGTGCCAAATAACTATTATCCAGATAGGGATAATACATTATTTGGCCATTATTAAACACATTAACTAGCTTAGTAAAATAAAGAAAATTCTACTGACATCATCAATAAGAAGGCCCCGTCGCCAGCATCATCCTTGTGGTCCGTTGCCAAAATAATACATAGCCAATACATTGCAATGACATTCACATATCAATGAGCCCCTTAATCACCTTCTCAGATAAAACCGCAAAGGTAATGAAGGGGTTAAGCCATCCTGGCCACATACCCACCCTTCACACATTCCTTTGTACAGTGGCTTCATCATTAAAAAATAAAATTAAAATAAAAGAAACTATATATATATATATATATATATATATATATATATATATATATATATATATGTATATACATACATACACATACATATATATATATACACACATGATGAACCAATATACAAATAAATGTGTCAGGGTTAACAAAAACATGCTCCAATAAAAATACCACTTATCCATAACATCCTCAATGAAATACAATGCAATTTCCATAACAAATCAAATGTAATCATCCAATCTAAAGCATCAAATGCCAATCCAAAGCCTCAAATGCCACTTAAAACATTGCATTTACATTGTATACATGCTGCATAAAATGTAAGCTACATGTAGACGCTGCAAATCAATGTTAATAATACAGTTTTCCAAATAAAATAGCATTACATCAAAAGAACTATACAATGTAATCCAATAAAGTCACCATCAATCAATTAGCATACATTCATTACATCCCAAAACAATTAAAATAGCATCTATACCAATCACACAATTAACTATAGCAACCGTTAAAGAGAACAAGTTACCATCATACTAAATAGGACACCAAAAATTACAATATACAAAAGCAAGCCTAACCATGACCTGAAGTACAGCATAGAAGCCCAAAAATTACATCTATCTAATTATAAAATACATTGAACACACATATATGCATAGCAGCATAGGCACAATCATTTAAAATAGTGCAAAGCAAGCTTTTAAAACACTATCATTTCTTACCCTGTATGTATATATCTCTCTAGACATACATACATACATACATACAGTGGCAAGAAATGATGTACAATAAAAAAAATCAACACATGTCAAAAGCAACAAAAAACACAGTTACATTAAATACCTCCACAAATCAATGCGGTTCAGCTCAGGGGACCCCCTGCTCACTTTACAGTATTATTAAAAATATATTCATGCTGCTTCGTTACCATAGCAGATAGCCGCAAAGGTAAGGAATGATTGTGTATTGATATGTGTGTTTTATTCATAGCGTAGATGTGCAGAGGGTCTCCGGAGCTGAACTGCTTTGGTTTTAGGTCCGGGGACCCCCTGCTTCCCGAGATACAGGCCCCTTTGTTTACATTCCGCGGTCACGTGATCGGGACCTTTAAATGCAGAGGGATACCGGCACCTCATAAAGGGGCCTGTATCTCATGAAGCAGGGGGTCCCCGGACTTGAAACCTATGCGGTTCAGCTCCGGAGACCCCTTGCACATGTACACTATGAATAAAAATGGTTTATAAAATAATTTATAATATGCCGAAGTTTGCGCAGAGAGAGCGGCGGATCTCTCTCTGCTGCAGACAGATCTAGGCAGGGGACGGCTTCTCGGCAGCTTCTCGCCAGGCAGCCGTCTCGCCACCGGTTACTAGCCATTTTATCAAATGGTGGTGGCGCATTCATTCGCCAGGGATTCGGCCCTTACAGCATACAGCGAGTTTAACACGCCAAAAACATGGCTAATTGCAAAACTGGCTAATGCATTTTTTCGCTGCTTACTGCATATACCCCTGTGTGCTATTGCAGCCCTTATTCAAGATTCCTCCCTTCTTAGTCCCTCCTCTTCTACAGCCTTTCCTATTGGCTGCTTCTTTGTCTATCATGAATCACGTGTCAATGAAACACTGAAGAGTAATCGCTCAGGGGGCAGTGTGAGTGTATAACAATACACCATAGAGAGGGTTACACATAAAAAAGGCCTTTAGTGATTGATAGAGCAGACTGTAACACATTCTTATTTTAATCTGGGAATTTTGTACATGAGTGGTTGGTGGTACTGTATCAAATATAAAGGAGAAAAAATCAATATCACAGGGGGGAAATACCACTGTGGTGAATAATCAATATTTACACAAACAGGTTACGTGGATTGGAGACTATTAGATAAAATAGGACCTCACCCTGCTCAATGGAGTCTCCATGATGTCACTCTACTGGATACCAAATCTGCTATTATGCTAGCAGCATTGATACCATTGTGTAACAATGATGACATCACCACATCTGCTGGACATTTTAAGTACTCCTAAAATTCCTTTGGAATATATCAACATTAACATCTAGTAGAATGCCACAAGCTATTGGGGAAACATCGTACAATGAATAGGAATAAATGTGCAAATAAATTAATTCATGAAGAAAATAAGAAACAATTCCACTGGTTGCTGTTGCTAAGATACCTGCCTGTGTCTAAAAATACTGTTACAAATAATGTAACACGTGAAATGCTACCTGTTAGGAGTATTAAACCTTTTCCAACTAAGCAAACAAGGAGAACACTGCTCCTTATAAAGTGAGCGTCAGACAAATATTTTTATTTAACAACCGGAATGGCAGATATGTGAGTGCTCCAAGACATCAGGTTTTGTTCCTAGGCCTACTTTGTAGATTATGTGTAGGTTGTAGATAAATTTCAGGGGACCAACAGCAGAGTTCTTCATATTTGGAATTATAGGGTGCAGAGCTTTTAAAACCTTATCGGTTCAACGTATCCAGTTGTAAATTTAAAAAATAAACCTATGAGGTTTCAAAAACGTTGTGCTTTATTATGTACCCGGAACTCTACTGTTTCCCTAAAACATACAGTATAGCAATCTACAACAAATCTAAATTTTTCCAGGGCCAATATGGCTACTATAAATTTGAGTTTTCATCATACAGTAGGTTAATTTCATCTGTTTCAAACATAATTAGAAACATATGTCGTTACATTTCGTACAATGTACTCTGTATTAAAATTAATGTGGCACCCCTACATGAGGATGTTTTAATTTCTAGTGGTACATTGATTCATTGGTTATTACAATGATCAATTCCACTGTTTCTCCCCTTTTAAAACCTACTTTGCCCATTTGGATAAGTGTTGATGCATAGCACTTATTTTTGTAACCAGTCATGAAGTAGTTATAATTGCAGCAATCAGTCAGTAAATTGTATTAAACGCCAACCAACCAGTGCTCATATGGTTGAAAGTGGGGTATGGTGCATTTGTAAACATACAAAAATGTAATTTTTCAAGGGATGAAATCTTTTGGGAGATATACGTCAAATCACAGTCTTAAAAGATTATTATTGGGCATTCACATGAATGAATGTTGACTGTCTTTACAAACATCATAAGACAATAAGGTGTACTTTATAGGACCAAATCCTCCCTAAATCTGCTGGTCAGGAAGCGTATTGCGCATGCCAATTATAGATTATGGGGACACAGTACTGTATATGGCTCAGCACCCCAAACCCACCTTAGCAAACATGATACCCTCTACAATTCAATATGCCTTTTTGTTCTCCAATGCAACTACAACACACATCACTGCAAAATCCTCATAGAACTAGATTGGTCATCACTTGAGTCTAGGCGCAAAGTTCCTCTTTCCTGTCTTGTCTTCAAATACTTTCTGGGCAAGCTACCCGTCAATCTGAACAAGCTCCTCACCCCTACCACATGCAGCCCTTATCATCTAAGATCTGACTCCAAAAGACTGTTAATGGTCCCAAGGTTCAGCAAAGTATCCGGCTGCTCCTCCTTTTACCGTGCACCCCAAAACTTGATTAATCTACCAGAGATTCTCACATCTGCCACCAGTCTAAGTTCTTTCAAAACTAAAGCTGTCTCAAATTTAAATCCGGTCTGTAACTGTTACATATGCCTGTAATATATTATCTTTAACTGTGCATGTAATCTTGTATATAATGTATACCCTGTTCACTTATGTAACTATGTATTTGTAACCATGTATTATTTGTCATCAACATCAATCAAATCTATGCCCAAGGCGTACTTGAAAACGAGAGGTAACTTTCAATGTATGCTACCTGGTAAAACATTTTATAAATAAATAAATAACCCTTAGTTAGATTTTATTGCATTTTTCCAAACAAGTGATACAGAATACAGTATACATTACATTCATTTTTAGTGTTAATCTCCGCTATAGACAGTACCGTATGTCAGCTCGTGAGACATATCCCGGTTTTTCGGGCCCTACTCGACCGGATTGTTTTGGGTAGACTAGAAATAAAGATAATAACATAATTCACATAGTACGATTGATTCAAATTGACAAACACAAAATCAATAATAAAAAAATAAATAAATAAAAAAAAAATGTAAAAAAAAAGGAGGTGGGTAGGAAGGGAGTAATGGGGTGGCGCAGCCGGAAGAGGAGCATCGACTCGTGCTAGGTCTCTTCACCGCTCCTAGTAAGGTTCTTTGTGGGTTGCGTCCTCTCCAGTTTAACACCTCTGTAGGCGTTCTGTCTATTTGTCTGTGTAGTCGTCGTGAGCTGAGTTTCCGCTCCTAAAGGAGAACGCACCTGCATCTATCACAGCCAGATTGTGTTCCTCTCAACCCCGGGGATATCCGTCTGCGCCAGCCAAGGCGTCCATACTTTGAGATAATTGGTGCCAGTGTCGTTAACTAGACTCGTCAACTTTTCCATCTGGCAGATAAACCACAATCGATTTCGAATCTTTGGGATACTTGGAATTTCGGGGCGTTTCCATAGTGCTGCTATCTCGCTCCGTGTGGCTATTGCAAAATGTGCTATTAGTTTATTGTTTGCTTTGGACAGGCCCGTTAGTGGTCTATTCAAGAGGAATAGCCATGGGTCTGGGGGAATAGTGAGGTCGAAGACTCTCTGTATCCAATGTTTAATTTCTTCCCATAGTGGGGAGATCCGCGGGCAAGACCACAGCATATGTAACAGATCGGCCGATCCTCCGCACTGCCGGGGGCATAGTGAGGAGGATCCAGGCACGAACTTGGCTAATTTCATTGGGGTGAGGTACCACCGCATTAGGACCTTATATGCGTTCTCCTTTAGTGCAGTACATATGGAGCTTTTTGCCGTGGCCAGATATATAGCGTTCCACTCGTCATCTTCTAATGTCTCTCCCAGGTCTTTTCCCCATTGGGTTCTAAATGACGGTGGCTGCTGTCTAAAGCTCGCAGAATCAACTACTTCCTTGTACAATTGTGATGTGAGTCCCTTTGTGTCAGTCTCTGCCAGACAGATCTTTTCGAATGACGTCAGGGGGGGGGGTATGGGGCAAATATGTTATAAAATGCTCGAAGCTGGAGGTATCTAAAAAATTCTGAGTGGGGTATATCTTTTTCTTCTCTGACGTGATCAAACGTTTTAATCTTGCTATTGTAACCCTCCAGATCTTTAATTCGTATATAACCTTTTTGTTTCCAAATTGATGCATCTCCCTCCAGAAGGCCAGGAGCGAACTTGGGATTGTTCCAAATTGGGGACATCGAAGAATTACTCGTTGTGAGAGAGTATTTAGTCTTATTAGCCTCCCAGATAGACAACGAGTTGGTTATTGAGGAAAGCGGCATGTCAGCAGATCGTCGTGCTGTTTTAGGTAGCCAAATCAAGTTGCGTATTTTTAAAGGAGCGCAGGCAGCACTCTCTAATTCCACCCACCGTTTTAAATGTGGACTGGATTGCCATTGAACAATTTGGCTTAATTGAGCCGCTTTGTAATATGAGAGCAGGCAGGGTACCGCTAGGCCCCCTGCTAGGACAGATCTTTTCATATTTAATTTGTTGACTCTCGGTTTTTTCCCTCCCCAGATAAATTTAGAGATTGCAGACTGAAGTGAGAGCAAATCCTTCAGTCTGAGTGGCACTGGTAACGTCTGGAAAAGGTATAGGATACGGGGGAGTAGGTTCATTTTGACGCTATGTATCCTACCTATCCAGGATATTCGTATAGAGGACCATTTATGGAGGTCAGCTATCAACGTCCGAATTAGGTTGGGGTAATTTGCATTGTAGGTGTCTTTGGTGTTCTTGGCTATGTGGACTCCTAGATATTTTATGTATTTCTGTTGCCAGTGGAAGTTAAAATTCAGTTGCAATAACTTCTCTACGTGTCTAGGGAGATTGATGTTGAGGGCTTCAGATTTAGCTTGATTTATTTTAAATCCCGAAATGCTCGAGAATCTGTCCAATAAATCCAATAGGTTTGGCAAGGAGGTGAGGGGCTTTGAGATAATTAGTAGGATATCATCTGCGTACAGGGCCGCTTTATGTGTTTGAGAATATACGTTTAACCCTGAGATGTCCGGGTTGCCTCTAATTTGCGCCGCCAGTGGTTCTATACATAGAGCGAACAGGAGAGGGGATAATGGGCATCCCTGTCTCGTGCCACTCTTAATTTGAAAGGGGAGAGATGGAAAGCCCTGGTGTATTACCCTGGCGGTAGGTCCTGAGTACAGCGAGAGAATCGCTCTACTCACCTGATCCCCAAAGCCAAATGCCGCAAGCGTCTCCTTCAGGTAAGGCCAGTCTATCCTATCAAAAGCTTTTTCTGCATCCAGACTTAACAGCATACTTTGTGTGTTATTTTTAGTGGCCAATTCTACCAGATCAATAAATCGCCGGGTATTGTCCGCTGCATGTCTGCCTTTAATGAATCCGACCTGATCTGGGTGTATAAGTCTGGGTAGGATTAGACATAATCTATTGGCCAATAGTTTAGCGTATATTTTAATATCAGTATTGATTAGGGATATGGGCCTATAACTTTTGCAGTCCAGCGGATCTTTACCTGGTTTATGGATTAATGATATAGACGCCTGTAACATCTCTCTGGGGATGGGGGCTCCTGCTAATATTGCATTGAACACGTGGAGCAACCTAGGGGCTAGTACTTTGGTAAATTTCTTATAGTATAGCCCCGAGAAGCCATCTGGCCCTGGGGCTTTTGAGGGTTTGAGTTCCTTAATGGCTTGTGACACCTCCTCTATAGTGAAATCAGCGCCCATGGCCTCTCTCTCTGCCTCTGTCAATCTCCCTAGTTTTGAGCTGGCTAAGAAATCTCTCAGCTTCTCGCTCGTTTTAGCGTTATGTGCCACTTTCTCTCCATTATATAGTGTTTCATAGAACGAACCAAATTCTTCTACTATTTTCTTAGGGTTGGCCGTGGGGGTGCCTGATTTTAAGCGTATAGCTTGGATATTAAACTTCACTTGTCTGTCTGTAATTTTTGAGTCCCTTTCCCGTTTTCTCCTAGCTGTGGTGCTAATTAGTATGCCCCTCAGCGTCGCTTTGTGAGCCTCCCATAATACAAACTGGGAATCTACAGAGCCTGTGTTTGTGTGGAAGAATTGAACTATTTCTTCCTTTATTGTCTCATAAATCTCAGGAATTTTTAGGATTGATTCGTTGAGCTTCCAGTTCGCTCCTGGTCTGCCTGTTCGGATGTGCTCGCACCTTAACTCTATCGGTGCATGGTCAGACCATGAAATATCATGGATCCCAGCTCGGGAGACCAGAGGAACCAGTTGGCAAGAGACGAAAAAATAATCAATTCTGCTGTAGGAGCCGTGTGGGTGGGAATAGAATGTATAGTCCCTATCAGTCGGGTGTAGTTCTCTCCATACACTACCGACACACTTTATTAAAGTGTGGCCGGTACCGTAAGCCGGGAGATTTCCTGGCTTGCTAGTGGCCGCCCCTCGGCGTGCCGCGCGTCATAGACGCGCGGTCACGCGTCTTCGGGAGCCTGCGCCCCCTGCACGCGCGTCCAGGGCTCCCCGAGGGAGCCCTGGTGTCCCGCGATCGCGGGACGGCGGCAGGGGGTTCCGGGGGACCCGGCGGACCCGGCAGCGGTAGGGAGAGCGCCCCGATCGGAGGGCGCTCTTCCGCTGCTTCGGCGCGCGCCCGTCACCCTCGGGCGCGCGCCAGGCTACTGCTGCGGCCAAGAACGGCAAATGCTCGAATAAACTTGGCCGCAGCAGTATGTCAGTCAGTTGGTTGTCTTTGAGGCCCTTGCGTAAAGAGGTCCCCACTTTTTTATGTACTGTGCCCGTATTCCCTGATCTGTCTAGATTTGGTTGCATGACCATGTTGATATCCCCTGCGAGTATTACGCCGCCCCTTGCGACGGTGCGTAGAGTCCGAAAAAAGTCTTCAAAGAAGACTGCGTCCTGCTCGCAGGGGGCATAGATTGTGGCTATTGTGATGCATTGCTCCCGTATCGTGCCCACTAGTATAACAAAGCGTCCCTCTGTGTCTCTTTTAATAGTTTGGGCTACAAATGGGATTTTATTATGGAACAAGATGGCCACTCCACATTTTTTAACCGGTGCGGAGGAAAGGTAGAACTGGGCATAGTCTTTGTCTAGGAATTTAGGCGCGTTGGTCTTGCTAAAATGAGTCTCCTGTAACATTAAGACATCTGCGTGTTTTCGTTTATAGTCAGTGAAAGCTATTTTTCTCTTGGTTGGGCTATTAAAGCCCTTAACGTTATGTGATATAAGGGTTAACGCCATCACTTAATGTGTGAGAAGTGTAACAAGCTAAAGTTTGATGACTCACCCTGTCCACTTTGTCCCTTGTTCAACTGGCGGACGTTTTTGGTGTTACCACCCGGCAAAGTTCTTGTGTTCCGTCTAGGTCGGCATCCTCCCCGGCCGGGTGGGGAAAGGATTGGGAGGGGTAGGGAGGGAGGAGACAGTACAAGGGAAAACACATAAGGGGTAAAGCAAAATTGGAAACATAAGTTAAACCGCTTTGTAATAATGAAAAAAAATAAAAGAAAAACCAGAGCTCCCCTCGGGGTCCCCCGAGTGGGAGTCTGACGCCCAATGGGCAGGTCGGTATGCCTGACCTTCCAAAATGGCCGGCTTTCCCTTCCCGGGACCGACCCCCCTGGGACTTGTTTGAGGTCCTGATTCGTCAGGGACCTATATGAGGAACACATGTACGACATCGTGGGTGAATCCCACCGGCGCAAAACTGATAACTAACTTAACCTTAAACTGTAGCGTGAATTTTAACTTTATAACGACTTACAGCAGTACCTAAGTTATAGTGAGTGCATATCCATATATATACATGCATATAACCAGCATTTGAATGAACCCAATTATTTAATGATTTAATGAACATATTTAACATATTTAACCCATTAACCCTATATAACATATGAACCATAAATAACATATATAACCTATAACATATACAACAGATGCAACAGATATTCTATACCATCTAACATACATATAACATAACATACAGAGCCTCATTGAAACTTTATTGGGAAGGGCTCCGCGTCAGATGGTGACAAGTGAATTGAATCTTTCTTTACCCCCTCTTTCGTTATCCCCCCCTCCCCCACCTCTTTATCTCACCCCCCCTTCTTTATATCCTCCCCCCTTCATTATATCCTCCACCCCCCCTTTCATCATCATCCTCCTCCCCCCTTTCATCATCATCCTCCCCCCCTTTCATCCTCATCCCTCCCCCCCTTTATCCTCATCCTCCCCCCCTTTCATCCTCATCCTCCCCCCACTTTCATCCTCATCCTCCCCCCCCCTTTCATCCTCATCCTCCCCCCCCCTTTCATCCTCATCCTCCCCCCCCCTTTCATCTTATTCCTCCCCCCTCCTTTCATCCTCATCCTCCCCCCCCCCTTTCATCCTCACCCCCCCCTTTCATCTTCATCCCCCCCTTTTGTCCTCCCCTCCCTTTCATCTTCATCCCCCCCTTTCATCCTCATCCTCCCCCCCTTTCATCCTCGTCCTCCCCCCCTTTCATCTTCATCCCCCCCTTTCATCCTCATCCCCCCCCTTTCATCCTCATCCTCCCCCTTTCATCCTCATCCTCCCCCTCCCCTTTCATCCTCATCCTCCCCCTCCCCTTTCATCCTCATCTTCCTGCTCCCCTTTCATCCTCCTCCCCCCTTTCATCCTCCTCCCCCCTTTCATCCTCCTCTCATCCTCATCCTCCTCTCCCCCCCACCCTTCCGATCTCAGCTTCCACCTCTCTCCATTTCCCCCCCCCCCCCCCCTGTGTCCCCGGCCCCTGTGCTATCGCGGACCGTCCCCCTCTGCAGAGTCTCCCTGCAATGTGCGCAGTCACGTGGGGCCGCGCCGTCCTCTCGCGAGAGAGCGGCCCCTGGCTTGTCGCCTGGCAGTGACGTCAGCGGCAAAGCCCGCGAAAACCGGAGCCGCTCCCGCCGAGCACAGGGAGGGATAGAGGCAATATGGCTGCCCTCCAAAAGTCAGCGACGGACCCGCAGGAGGGCAGCCGCAGGTCTGGGAGGGCAGCCGCAAGTGTGGGAGGGCAGCCGCAAGTGTGGGAGGGCAGCCGCAAGTGTGGGGGGGCATCCGCAAGTGTGGGGGGGGCATCCGCAAGTGTGGGGGGGGCATCCGCAAGTGTGGGGGGGCAGCCGCAGGTCTGGGGGGTAGCCGCAGTAGTGGGGGGGGGTAGCTGCAGTAGTGGGGGGGGGGTAGCTGCAGTAGTGGGGGGGGGGTAGCTGCAGGAGTGGGGGGTAGCCGCAGGAGTGGGGGGGGGGTAGCCGCAGGAGTGGGGGGGTGGGGTAGCCGGGTCACCGGAGGACGCGCTTACGATGCCTCCCTCCGGGTGAAGCAAGATACTGCAGCTGAAACACCCCAGCTGGAAGGTAAAACGAAAAGGCAAAATGACATGATGAAGGTTCTGAACACCAAAAGGGATCCCTTTTATATGATTATTTCTTTGCTTGAGCACTTCCAAATTTCATGGGGTGAGAACTCAGTTATGGGCCGCTGCTGATCCCGTTGCTCCTGCCGCCGACCGCGGAGCCCCTGCTTTGCTCCACGTGGGTAAGGGTACATCTGCGTCTCCTGCTTCTGCTCGTGGGGATGCCCGCAAGACCTCCGCCGCTCCCCCTGCGCCCAGCTTGCCGAGGAATCCCTCGCCGTCTTCCAGGCATCTCAAGGTATGTGCTACCCCATTCCGCAGCACCATTACTGCACATGGGAATAGCCACCGGTATCTAATCTGCTGGTCCCTCAGAATTTTTGTAATGGGGGCTAGGGATTTTCTTTTGGCCAGCGTGGCAGGGGACAGGTCTTGGAACACCTGGAATTTCACTTTATCAAACTCCATATGTTTAGTGTCCCGTGATATCTTGCATACCTCCTCTTTTGTGCGGTAATGGTGGAACCTGATAACAATGTCTCTTGGGGGGTCCCCTGCCTGAGGTCTTCCTCTCAGGGCGCGATGACATCTGTCTAACAGTAGCTCACGGTCCGTCTTGTCAGGGAAGAGTTGTTCTAGCCACTTGGTGGCAAAATCCTCTGGGTCGGTGACAGTCTCAGGGACCCCCCTTAGACGGATATTACTTCTTCTGTCCTCAATCTTTTCCTCTAGGAATCTGACCTGGTCCCTCAGCTTAGTTACTTGTTTCTGGGTTTGTGCCAGTGCAGTAACGGTCTCATCAGACTTAACCTCTAGGGAGTTTGTTCGCTCACCTATGGCATCCATATCTTTCCTGAGAGCCCAAAGTTCTGTTGTAAAAAATTGCTTCATTTCAGCAAAGCTTTCATATCCTTGCGCCTCATTACATCCATGTCGTCCGATGCAGCACTTGCATTTTCTCCCTCATGGTCTGTCATGGTGGGTTGTGCAGGGGATTCAGGTATGTCTCCCTGTGCTGTCTCTCCTTTTTTGAAATAAGTAGAGACTGTCTGGGTTTTTCTTCGAACTGTTTTGTTAGAAGCCATCCTGGTATGTTTAGAGATTCTTTACTGCTGGTTGTGTTGCTGTTGTCGCGATTTTGCTTTAGTTATTGATATAACTAGTGCCGGTGGGAATGGAGCTCAGGTACTAAGCAGCCATTCACCTCCCCGTCGTCACGTGACCCTTTTAAATGTTGGAGGCTCTCCCACCCTGAAGAAGTTAAATGAAAGTTAAAGTACTACTGTATAAAATACATACAAAGAATCCTTTAGATTTGTTTTGTAGTCTGTTGTACCACAGAGTAGGAGTTTTGGGTCGTTTGCAATTTTAGTTTTACCCATGTGCTTCTCTCATTGAAGCTCAGCTGTGTAATTTCCACCTCCCCCAAGGCAGTGATTTCTTACAGTCAGACAATTACTGGTGTCAGCAAACATGTTGCTAAGGTTCACTTGATGATTAGTGCTTGATATTTTGTTGAAGGAATAATTTGTGCATATCACTACAATAAGGAGATAAGCCACGATTCAAACAAATCACAACCGACACTCTCACATCTCCCATTACCAGCATTCAGAGATTTCAAGCCATTATTTTTTCCTAAATAAATAGAGACAAAGTGTATATTTGCTTTTACATAGGGCATGTAGCTATTGCAATGAACTACCAGGTACAGTATGTATGTACTCTTATAAATTACTAATGCATAGTCATTTCCTGAGTTAGTTTTTAAGCAACATGACTACAGTCCTACATTAACAAGTAAAAATAATATAGGGACGTCCTATTGGGATATAAAAGCTAGTAACTATATCATCTAGGGAAAAAAATTACATATAGGCAGTAAAAGTTCAGATATTTGACTGTAGTAATTTATTAAGGTTCCATCACTTTATAATCACAGTTATCCCAAAATGTATTGGGGTCTTTTAGTTTGTTTGCCACTTCTCAATACAGAAAAAAGAAACTAGATTTTACTGAAAAGCTGAACCAGGAGAAAATTGTTTTCCTGGATGGGTTGCTTTGTTTGTACTTCCTTAGTTAAAGCATTGTTGGACATGCTTCATAGTACAACAGACAATGGCCTAACGTTACCAAACAGGGAAATGCCTTGGTGCACAGAACTATCTGTGCAAAAGGAAGGGAGCTAAAATACGAAACTCATTTGTGTGCTGATTATCTGTATGTAAATGTATTATGTTTTAAGAAATTCTGAAAGACTTTGGAAACCTGTGTGAAGATGTGAAGGCACTCTTCAGGATCCTTACAACATTTTAACTCAGGCTATTTCAGCAATTTTGGGGCAATTAAACCTATAAGACCAGCACTACTGAAAATAATTTAAAGAATGCAACCCTCATTTCATAATATTACTCACCAGCAAATCAAGCCACTAAAATGGCAAACTTTCATACGGTATGTACCACTTAACCTGTACTACTTTGCTGTTAATTGTTTTAATTGAACATTGTAATATGTGTGTGTATATATATATATATTTATATATATATGTATATATATATATATTTTTTTAATATATATATATATATATATATATATATATATATATATATATCTACTATATATTTGTGAAAGCACTGTATGTTTGTCTGCATGGCCTGTGTCCCTAGGGGAAATCTCATTGGTCCCTTGGGCCGCCCGCCCCCGCACATCTCTCATTGGCCTGAGGCGGAGTGACGGCCCAAAACACACACACACACACACACCACCCCCCCTTGCTCTCTGCGGCTCTCCCCTCACATAGACCGCTCCCCAACTGACCATCCCCGAGAGCGCTCCCCACGGCTCTCACCACCCATAGGCCACTCCCTCACCCGGCGCTCTCCCTCACCCGCTCACCCCCCGCTCACCCCCCCCTGCTCACCCCCCCCACACACACACTCAGCACGCTCTCTGCGGCTCTCCCCTCACACAGGCCGCTCCCCGTCCCCGAGGGCGCTCCTCCGGCTGTCTCCGCCTCTCCCCACGAGAGGCACAGCACCTCACCGGAGCGTGTCAGCCTCGCCGCGGAGGAGCCCGAGGTGGAGGAGGAGGGTGGCCGTGACCCGGAGGAAGAGGGGCGCGGCCACCCATAGGCCACTCCCTCACCCGGCGCTCTCCCTCACCCACTCACCCCCCGCTCAACCGCCCCCCTCACTCACCCCCCGCTCACCCCCCCCCCCCACACACACACACAGAGCACGCTCTCTGCGGCTCTCCCCTCACACAGGCCGCTCCCCGTCCCCGAGGGCGCACCTCCGGCTGTCTCCGCCTCTCCCCGCGAGAGGCACAGCACCTCCTCACCGGAGCGTGCAAGCCTCGCCACGGAGGAGCCCGAGGTGGAGGAGGAGGGCGGCCGTGACCCGGGGGAAGAGGAGCGCAGCCGTGTACAAGGTGAGTACACGCAGAGGAATGGGTTATTTACTGCGTCCCTCCTCCCCCTGCCCTTTGCCCCCTGCCCCCCCAGCCCATTGCCCCCTGCCCCCCCTGCCCTCCCTGCCCCCCCTACCCCCCTGCCCTTTGCCCCCTGCCCTTTGCCCCCTGCCCTCCCTCCCCCTGACCTTTGCCCCCTGCCCTCCCTCCCCCTGACCTTTGCCCCCTGCCCTCCCTCCCCCTGCCCTTTGCCCCCTGCCCTCCCTCCAACTGGCCTTTGCCCCCTGCCCTCCCTCCCCCAGCCCTTTGCCCCCTGCCCCCTGCCCTTTGCCCCCTGCCCCCCCTACCCACATGCCCTTTGCCCCCTGCCCTTTGCCTTCCCTCCCCCTGCCCTCCCCTCCCCCCTCCCCCTGCCCTTTGCCCCCTGCCCTCCCCTCCCTCCCCTGCCCTTTGCCCCCCCGCCCCTCCCTGCCCTTTGCCCCCCTGCCCCTC
This sequence comes from Ascaphus truei, assembly GCF_040206685.1. Lineage (NCBI taxonomy): Eukaryota > Metazoa > Chordata > Amphibia > Anura > Ascaphidae > Ascaphus > Ascaphus truei. Next base: position 246,328,860 of record NC_134487.1, on the reverse strand, counting down.
CCTGCCCTTTGCCCCCCCGCCCCTCCCTGCCCTTTGCCCCCCACCCCTCCCTGCCCTTTGCCCCCCCGCCCCTCCCTGCCCTTTGCCCCCCCGCCCCTCCCTGCCGTTTGCCCCCCCGCCCCTCCCTGCCGTTTGCCCCCCCACCCCTCCCTGCCATTTGCCCCCCTGCCCTTTGGCCTCCCCACCCTTCTACGCCCCTTGCCCCCCCCGCCCTTTGACGCCCCTCGCCCCCGCCCTTCGACGCCCCTCCCCCCCCCACCCTTCCACTTCATGCTCCCTGCCCTTCCACGCCCGGGCAACGCCGGGTATATCAGCTAGTATATATAAATATATATATATATATAAACTTATTTCATATAGCACTTTTGTCCCAATGGGACACAAAGCGCTTATCAATTGCAGTATAGTGCGTGGTACTGTACGCAGCACATAGAAATTTAACAGACACAGACCCTGCCCAAATTATCTTGCAATCTATGTTGTTGGTGCATGAGGTGCAGGCAGATAAAGTGACTTGCCCAAAGTTAAAAGGAGCACCGGAAACAGAACCAGGTTTCCCAAACCCAGTGGCGTTGATTAGAGTCAGTGTTTTTACTCACCGAGGAGAGAGAGGCTGTGTGGTAAGGCACTTCTTAACACCCAAGGTGTCACAGAAATGTGTGTGTATACAGCGATGTACAGAATTCAGAAATGTGTGTTTATACAAATATATACATATATACTATATGTAAGCCTTTTAATTTTCCTCAGACTAACGCCTACTGCTGATGTGGGGGCCTGAGTCCTCTTTTTATATACGTTATCACACTTGCACCCATAGATAAGACAAAGGGAGGCAGACTAATGTAATATTTATAGCACAACGGTATTTATAAAGTAATCAGAAATAAATATTCAAGATCCATATGATCCTCAACAGAAGGATCATTCAATGCATGCACAGTACATATGAACATAACACTCCCCACTAAACACTTCGTAGGTGTATGTGTCAGTGTCTGTTCCTGTAGCTACCATATCAGGGGTATAAAGGGCAGTGTATTGGTTCCAGCACACAGTTGAAGTACTTATTTACTGTGTGGTGTGGCAGGTCTGTAAATGCTTTAGTGCCCCTTTACTTGGCTTCCGGTGAGGATCCCCTCAATTGCACTGCCTGTCTCCTGATGTTAAACCGATGTCTCCTCTGCTTCACTTCCACTCTCATGATCGGCCTGCAAAGCTCCCTTTAGCCAGCATCCACTTACTCGTGCATTATTGCGGCCTGGCTCCTTGTCTCCACTGGTCTACCCAAGATCCCTCAGGTTATGGCAGCTCTGTCCCCATTTTCTCCGCCCAGCCTTCTTAAAGTCTCCTCTCCCTTAGTCCCTCCTCTCCATACTCCATTATCATAGGCTGCTGTCATGTCCGTCATGTCACATTTTCAGCACTTTGGAGAGGAGCCAGACAGCGGACAGTGCGTGTGATTGCTGCATGCATTTTACAAGGGGTTACATATATACTGTATATATGTGTGTCTAATTGTGGCATGTATATGTGTAGTCCGCAGCTTGTAAAATAGTAAGCTCAGATGTCTTCCTACAGTGTGTATATAAAGTGTATACACCGTAGAATCTGTCTACTATATTTGATATCAGTATACAGCATGAATAGGTAGCACTGGGAAGGCAGAACTAAAATATAATATTAATGACAACTTTTCAAGAGGTTTGTATGTTAAAATGGCAATTAGATAACTGTATGCCTGTATCTATATTGTTATATGTCAGATTTGCAGTTAGGTTCACTTTCCATCTCTGGTGCATTGTAATTCCTGTAATAGAAATATCATGTATATCTGCAAATCGCATCAATGTCCTGTCACATTACATACAATATAATTAATTCTAAGTAAAGGGCATCATTACCTGTTAACTCCGACAGATGTGTCTAATTGGGTGTTTAATTGGGTCTTGCGTTGCACTTCACTCCATATGGACCTCAGCACTTTTATTGAATATACATAAAGGTATATATGTTTTATTGTCTAGTGTTTCTCATTTTTTATCATGCTACAGCTCAACCCCGTTATAACACGATCCGTTACAACGCGAATCCGCTTATAACGCGATTCAAGCGTGGCCCCCAATTTTCGTATTTATGAATACCTTACAACACGATTATTGGTGTCTTAAATACTTTATTGTACAATGCATACAATTGTACATTCTTTATAACGCGATCCGCTTATAACGGAATGTGATTCTTTGGACCCCAAGCACAGCGTTATAAGGGGGTTGGGCTGTATTAATGTTCTGGACCCTACAGACATAGAATGAATACAGTGTATTAACAATAACCAAAACTGATTGTTAATGTAAATGGTCATTAACTAACGATATAGCTACAATCTCCAAAGTGGGAGACCTCCTTCATTTCCACTCCTCTAGTTCTTAAACTTCTCAAATGAGTTTCCTGTCTTGGGCAGTGGGTTAGAAGGAAGGAGCCTCTTGACCAAGCTGCAGGTGTACTTTGGTGGTCGCTCTGCCCTAATGGACTCAACTCTCCCATGCTTTGCAGTGATTAGCAGTTCAAGCCTCCAACTGCCAATCACTGTTGAGTTTGGGAACGTTGAAACGCAGAATACACTACAAGTCTCTTGGGCTCTCTTTCATTTCAGGGCTTAAAGGCCAGTGGAGGAGTGGATTTCTTATTGGGCCTCTCCCTACTGTAGATAGCCTACTGTTAGTAATCACTCAGAACCATTGCAATGTAATGAATAACAATTATTGTGCTGCAGGCCTTCCCATGCTAAATAAGTTAAGTTTAAATTAAATTAATCATGTACTAATGCCTTCAAAAAGTATCAAAAGTATGAACTGTAAAAAACAAATCTAGTTCTTACTTGTATGTTTTTCATATCACTTTTAGCTTTCTATTTGCTCAACTAAAAAAAATGATACGTGTATTACAAGCACTTTACAGTGAGTACAATTTGATGTGCCATTTTGCCCTATTAAATATGTACACTTATTTCAGGCAATTGAGTGCCCAGGCAATTTTGATGACTGAGTTTTCCGAGACACAATTTTTATTCTTATATGATATGCATTGGTCTTGTATTCTTGAATGTCTTTCTTATTTATTCAGAAATGTCATCACATTTACTTTATTTTTGTTATTTCAGGGAAGGAAAGTCCTAATTCAAAATGCTGTTATTCTGAAAGTGGTGGAGTTACGAAATTAGGAAACCACACAACTAATAGGTATCCGAAAACTCCTTGCCACCTGGATCTTTATTCTGAAGGTAAAAAGGATATTTATTGTACTAGCTAGTTCAATCTTTTAATCTTCAGTTATCAATGCATTGCCCCAATATCTCCTGCTATGTGTTATAACAGGGGTGCGCAAACTGGGAGGGTGGGCAGTTGCAGAGGCCCCGCGCTGTTCCCCAAGCATTACCATTAAATGCTGGGGGATGATATGAGGCCTCTGGAACTTAACTTACCTTGCTTCCGCCAGCGTCTGGAAGCGTCTCCATGGCAACGCGGCATCAAAAGCAGGGTCATGCGTCGTGATATCACGCACGGTGCCATAGCAACGTGCTGTCAAATGACACTACGGACACCACAGAGAGCGAAGGGGGGGGGGGCACAAGCACCAGAGGACAAGAGGCAGGGGGCGCAGGGGCAAACGTTTGCGCACCCCTGTGTTACGAATACAATATCATAAGTGTTGCCACAGTCTCGTCCAAAAATTAAAAAAGCTAGTAATGTAGATAGACACTGATTAGAGTTGCCAACTGGCTTAATATAATCCAAAATCCAGCCTGGCCAGATTTTTTAATTAGGTTTACAAGAAGACATGCAACAACCCAAATTGGCTGAGTCTTTCCATTGGCAATTTAATTAATTTATTTTTTGCTTGGACTGAATTGACGACTCTAGGAGATCAGAATCCATGTCAAGACTTTCACTGCGATCTTAAATTTATATATTCTCCTTTACTAGACTTGTTTTCTTTTACGAGATAAAACTGTTTTTCTTTCACAAGCTACCTTGTATTGTGCCTTTGCATTTTGATCACATCAATTATTACAATGTTCTTCATTACATGTATAATTTGTAGAAACATTTCTAAAAGTTTCTTTAGGGGGAATGTTAAAAAACATTGCATTGCATTTAACCTTGATTTTTTCATGCATTCAATATATATCAAACCCTACCTCAAATTTGCACATGAAAGTACTTATATGAAAGAATTTGAACTGGTACTATACTACTTTATCTCAGACAGGCAATAAAAGTGGTAGAGGACATGTTATGGCTAAGTAACACCAAGCATTCTTTAAGGTTTGCTTCATTTTCTTCAATATGTAAGACTTCAAAGGTTGGTTGGCAGATTTTTAACTAGGGATATTCTACTGACCCAAATATTAGGTGGCCAGTGGCCCTCACACATATCCACATTATATATAAGCACTATAAACATAACCACATGCACACACTTGATACATTCACCACATTCAAACAGCCACACACTATCCACATAAACATACATTTACCTGCAAACCATCACTGAAAAGTACAGTCGCACACTGACCCTAAGCAGCACACTCACCAACCCACACACACACACATTGACCAGCACAGACTCAGACTATGGCCAGCAAAGACTCAGACAATGAACACCACTTCCTACACCTACTGTTCAGTAGACTCAGACACACATACACTAATACGGACAATCACATACACACACAAACAAATACTGAGACAGACTGACCTACACACAATGACCTGCAGGAACCAGCACCCATAGGAGAGGCTGCAGTGCACAAAGCAGGGAGTATAGAGGACAGAGACCAGAGGAATAATTGCATGCAATCTGGCTCCTCATTGGTGCCCACTGTGGCCTGATCTGCAACTGCAGGTTCCTCTCCTAATTCATCAGATTTCTTCCCTTCAGGCTGCTGTTGGCTCAAATCTTTACAAACAGACCAACCCAGGAGGCAATTGCCCTTCTATCCCCCAAGCAAGATTGCCTGTCTATAATGTTAGTTGCCCTGCTATCAGAATAATAGAATTTAAAACTAAAAATGTAGGCTCAGCTTTTGGTTGTCAATCACTACAGTAATTGCTTGTGAGACAACTTAAGCTTAATGTATAATGTTTCACCAAACCAATGCATAAGAGAAAAAATACAGGCCCGCCACCAGGTTGTATGGGGCCCAGGACACAAATGTAATTCAGGGCCCCATGTTTATGAGCAGGGGCGGGTGTTTAGTTTGGGGGTATTGAGGGGGGGGGGGTGAAACGAGGAGCCTGTAAACCAGGGGGAGAATGCCTAGCTGCTTCTTGCATTTCTTTTGGCAGAGGAATGATCCTGTAAGTCGAGCCCAACTTCTGGGTTCGGCCAGGCGAACCTCTGTCAGCCACCAGACATGGCGCTCCCCCTCCCCCTGATGGCAGCCCTGCAAATATATATTTGTGTGCAAAAATATTATTTACATAAAACACATGGTAGCACATATAACTCATACTAAAATATATTTAATTTGTTAACAGCTATGAAGCAAAATTGAGCAATGCAGTATTTACTGAAATGTGGTTTCAAGTATCATTTATTAACAAAGCCAGCAAGCAAAGCCTTAACCATGAACTGCACGCACATTTTGAAAGGGTTAATCTAAGTTACCAGCACATCTGACTTGGTTGGGAACTAAAAAAATATGGGTTTAAATGCTCATTATTTTTCTTCTTTTATTTCCTCCATTCTCCATCTCCAGTCCTATACTTTATGAACAACATCCTTCAATATAGACAGGACCGAGATGGCTATATACATGGTTGAGCTGAAATAGTGACATGTTAAATATAAGAAAAATTGTATACAATTACATTCGCAAGACTGGAGACAGGGTGACAAATATCATATATGTTTGCTGTTTTTTATTCTGTTGCACAAGTCACCATACTTTATACAGTAGAATGCTTTTTTTGCACTAATTTATTGTAACATATATTGAAACATGATTTGTATTTTCTGATTTTTTTAAGTGTTCTGATTGGCTTGTTCGGTCACATGTTGCAAGCTGAATGAGCTTCTAATTCACAAAGCCTTCAATGTGTTGTAAAGTTGAACCGACTTTGAAGTTGCAATAAAATGGACTGCCTAATATACTATATTATATATGTACAAAGTTCACTAAACTTCTACGTTACAAATGAAAAAAAAAAACATTTTAAACGTTAACTGTTACCAATACTAAGGATTTCCAGAACTTGGTCTAATATAATTTCATTGTAGTTTTGTTATATACACTAATAAGTGGTAAAAGCTTTCAATACTATTAGCGAGGATCATATTCTGTACTGTTAAAACTGGTACTATGATTACAAATCAATGACATTATTCAGACATCAGTGGCAAATGTGTATGCATACTGTATGAATTGTGAGATACAAATACTAGTATAATAATCCATTAAAATATGTAGTTGTAACTGTACATGTCTACCCTGCTTTGCATCCCAGCTTTTAAAAGACATTCTAAACATGATTCCCATCCAGTTATTTCTCACTCCTTTGAAGAAAAGCTACAATCACTTCTCAGCTGACTCCACTATAGGGTAACCTTGAGTTCCTGAGTGTCGAACACCAAGGCTCTATTCTCTTTATGGTGGAAAACAGGAATAATAAGATGTGGGGACCTCTACATTAACTCCCATTGTAGGCCCTTCCAGGATTTCCATGATAGTTATGGTCTTTTTAATAAGCTTTTTTTTCTCTACCTGCAGCTAAGACGCTTCTCTACGTCCCTCAGTAAAAATAACCACACAAGGAGACCATTAAGCACTTTATTATAATTCTGAGAACAATAAAGGGACAGTCTCTTTATTTTACAGCTTACTCTCAATAGAAAATACGGTATAGAAAACAAAGTTCATGCTACAATGGCAGAGGGACCTGGGATGGGAGTTTGACTGTGGTGATCGGGGTTTTATCTTTGAGAGAATTTCCAAGTCCTCTATATGCTCTGCTAGCAAAGAGACTCGTTTCAAAGTCATGCATAGATGGCACTTCACCCCACATAGAATACATGCAATTTCTCAGTACCACTCTCCGAGTGTTGGAGGCAGTACAGTGATAGAGGCACTTTTCTCCCCTTCGGGTGGTCATGCCTCAGAATCAGCATCCTCTGGAAAACAGAGACCAGATAAGAAGACAAGATATGTATAGTAACATTACACTTTATTTATTTATTTATTTATAAAATATTTTACCAGGAAGTAATACATTGAGAGTTACCTCTCGTTTTCAAGTATGTCCTGGGCACAGAGTTAAGTTTACTCTTCAACTCTCCTATTATATAAATCCAGTTCGAACCTAGACAGGCCCACAGACAAACTAATTACCCACATATTGTCGGCAACAAAATGTGTCATTGCTAGCTCATGGAAACTCAAGAAATCTCCCACAAGTAATCAGATTGAAAACCAAATCCGGGATATAATGCTCATGGATAAATTAACCTCCATGCTGCATCAACCCCATCAAAAATTCCAGAAAGTTTGGGAACCATGGATAATTTTTAAATGAAGTATGAGAGGACATCCATTCTTCTCAATAAACAAATTACATTTCTTTGACTAACCTCTTTAGAAAATAAGTCTCCCAAATATGTCTGTTTGCAGTAGCATGATGAGCTATAACCTAAACGGTATACTTTTTTTTTTACAGCAGAAATGTGTATGCGTACTATACATGTTAAAAATAGAAGTAATGGCTTTGCGTGTTCTGTACCTACCTACGTTTAATAAAACCTTTTTCATCCACCCCCTCCCATATTACCCACTTTTATTTTCTATACCCACGCCCCCCCCCCCCCCCCTCAGAAAAACTCATTAAAAGTCAAGTTACAAACGTTTTTTTTTTTAGTTATGGAGTATACATATTAAAGTCCAGGCAAAATGAATGCAAAACATTTTCTTTCCATTTTTGCAGTTGGGAGACCTTGATATATAGATCCCAACGAGGTAAAAAAGTTTATTTATGTAAATGGACATTTTTAATCAAAGGTAAATTTAACAAAATATTTTTAAAAGGTCAATAACTGGAGACACATACACCAAGGACGCGAGAGTGTTTTAGACGGTCACACATAGAATTTGCAACATTACTTAATCACGTCTGTTACAGCCACAAAATAGATGGAATTGATGCTTTAATGCCTTTACCAACACAGGTTATTATTAGAGGCGTCAACCCCGGTTAGTTAAAAAAAGAATGGGCTCTAACAAATTACTTGTCTTTTTATATTCTAATCACTGTCACTGTCCCCTCACGCAGCTGTTCAATCTCAGACAAATATTGATGTAATTGATATTTGCTGATCCTTTTAAATATGGCAGAAATGGTAATTATTAGAAATGCATACGAAAAAGAATGACAATCTTTTGTATATGTTTTGGTTTCAGGCATTTGGGCCTACATTTTCACAAATATTAATATTGTATATTCAGCTATGAGATAAGCAATAGCCATAATAATGACGACCCTGTCTTCAATCCTTCCATTTTTCTTAAAATCACCGTACAGATATACTGTAGAAAATGTTATAACCTCATGTAACGTGGGTTAATGCCTAGAGTAACGTGTTAAATAACACGTTATCTCCTTAACCATTGTTTTCAATAGCACTACTGTTAAATAACGCTAGCTACAGTGTTAACACAACACAGCATTCCATGCAATATCCTGTGTTTTTTTTAAATAAATCAGTTCTGTCGTATTAGATAATCCTTACGACATTTTTTAAATTCACCTCTTAATGCCATTATTAATGAGTTTTAATATACTAAGCAACCTTTGATTTCTATAGCATTTTAACACACTTCCCAATAGTGCAAGATATTTGCAACACTTTCCTGCTTGTGATAATTTGTTGCCAATTTCCCAGCAGTTTGTGCTGCAATCTGTAAGAATAGATAATGTTATCTTAGCAATATAAGGCTAAGCCCATAGAGCTTTTGCCCGCACTGAGGCGTGCGCATCCATGAAGTCACCTGCGTGAAGCGGGTGTGTTTTTCAGACATGCTAGACGCACCGTCGGGGGGTGTGTCTAGGGGCGTGCCAGTGTTGTCACGGAGCTGGTTCGCCCTCATTGAGCAAACCGCTCATGAGACCTGCCCGTCGCGCCAAGAAATCAGTTTCAACTGATTCCTCGCACAACGTGCGCCCCCTCCTGCTGTCATGTGTGCCTGCACGGTCTATGGAAGCATTCAATGCCTTAAAGCAATGTGATTGCGCCGTGCTGTCTGCAGCAGCATAGACTTAGCCTTAGCATTGTAGCTGCTGAGTTACACTGATAGGATTGATTGGAACTGAAGGCAGCCATTTAGTGAACCCTGGGAAAGCAGGATCTTTGCTGATGAATCACGGGAGAACTTATCGATCAGCAGCTGAGGTAAATTGTTTTCAATAAAGGTAATCAAAGGCTGCATATATTAAAAAATATATATATAGTTTTTCTTTAAGTGCCTCTTCATTTGCCTCTTTAAAGAGTGCAATAAGGATGCGGCCCTGCTGCCTGTGCTGCACACGCGTCAGCGAGGCTGGCGGCGCGTGCAGCCGAGTCCCCCTGTATGCAGTGAGCTGCAGAGGGAAAGACGGGGGGCTTGACGGGGGAGGGGTGGGGCACGGCTGTGACCCCTCACCCGGCAGGTTTGCCCTCATTGGCTGAACTGTCGGTGGGCGTGAACTAGCGCTCCGTCGCCCGTGGCCAGCTCGATTTTCAGGTATCCGTGAAAAACTCAGAGCGCAGCGCAGCGGCCCCACCTCGCAGCGGGACCAGCCCCATTGAGGGGTAGCTCTTGTCCCTGCAGCGTCCGCCACAGCGGGCGCTGCAGTAGACAGCGGGGACCTGGCCTAATGTCTGCTACTGTTCATCTCTATGTTGTAGACTGGTGCTTTAAATAGAGCTTTACAAGATACATATTTGAAATTATTTTCAGCATAACTATCCAGATGTTGGCAATTATGTATTATTTCAAACTTCAGCTAAATATAAATTGCAATGTAATAAGTGCCTCCAGTAAAACTAACATTTTGTTAAGTGAGATGCTTTTTCCAGGAAGCCATTTTCTGGATATATATATTTCTCTTTTACTAATACTAATCTGCCTGCAAATAGCCCAAGTAACTGCATTTGTCCTCAGTCTACCAATTTCAAGATAGATAACATTGCAATGATGGTTCCGTATTGACTCCAAGAGTTAATTACTATAAAGGACCATTCTGATATCTTTAAATGTAACTATAGGGAAGTGTCAACTGAAACGAGGCATTTGTCTCTTTAAACTTAAACAGCTTCAAAAATGAAGCTTTTAACCTTTTTAAATTACAATCCGAGGACCGGGGAATGAATCAATTCATTTCTTTGAACAGCTATTTAAGAATCCTATTTTAGTTTCCTCAAAGGCATCCACTTGCTCTTTGTCCAAGTGCAAATCGAAAACTGTTTGACAAACTGCCCTATTGGCTTTGTAGCTATTTGTATTGCTATTCTGCATTGGCTGTCGCATATACCTACAGTATGTATGTAAAAGGGGGCATCAAAATTTGCTCTACCTTGAAGGGGAATTTACTGTGCTCATGCAATAACTAAAAATCAAATATATTGGTTCTTCCCACCTTATAATTATTGCAATTATAATAATATTTTTTTTGCATATATGTAATGTCTCTATATTAAATATTACTGTACTTCATATGGTCAGAGAAGAACCTTCTAGCAGGAATTCCTTCGACTATAAGGTGACACTATGTGTTCATTTGCATGTCATTTCCCAGAATCCCTGGCTGCACTGTAAGCACTGTATGCTAAGAGATAAGTGTGAAAAGCAGGGTTGCAGGCCTGTCTGAGATGTAAATGTGCTCACAAGTAGAGATGAGAGAATTCTGTCGGCGAATTTTGATACACCGTGGCTCATCCGGTCTCTTCGTTACGTGGATTTCAGCGGATCAGTCTAAAAAATGATGGTTCGCCTCCTGCGGATTTTTTATTGACACCGTCAATCCATTTGCAGATTCCACAATACTCTGACGGATTTTAAGAATCCAATCCGCGGATTCAGCAATTCAAATCCGCAAATGGATTTAAAATCCACCAGCGGATTGTATCCAATGGCGGTTTTGGATTTATCTGTCCGGATTGAAACTGTAATAACCCATTGGCGGATTTTACACAACGAAACAGAATGTTGAAACGCAAATTCGTAAAAATCTGGGAAGCGGATTTAGACTTTCACCCATCTCTATTCATATGTGATATTTTTACTTGCTTTGACTAATAGCAAAACAGTTACAGTACCTCACTTCTTCTCTCTCCTTCACTATGCTACATAACTATTATTTTTTATTATTTATACAAACCCACGGCAGCTGTACCAGTTATTCAAAAAAATTAGGCCATAGAAAAGGAAACACAATTGCGCTTGTTTAAAATGGCAACCAATAAAATGACATATATTTAGTACATTTTTTGCAAAATACAGTATTTATTTGAAAATGTATGCTTTAAAATGAATAATGTAATGGAGTTCAGTTGTAACATGCAGGGGCTTTAATATATTTTCCTATAAAAGAAAGTAATGCTGTTTGCGTTCTGAGTCATTTGTTTACATTGCCTTTATTCATAATCACAGCAGGTCTGGAGGTGTAACTGTATTGCAGTTTAAGAGCAAGTCTTTCCAAACGCTGCACTACAAAAAAACAATGTTATACGCTGTTGCTAATCACCATTAATTGTTTTTCTCAAACCACAGTTTTGTTGAACTGGTGTATAATCCATGCTCCATTTTGTGGTAAGATGTAAAGCAATGAACTAGATGATCAAAGAAAAATCAGACACATTACATTACGGTAAAAACGCCAGATGGTGTTAACAGTACACTTGCACTGACCACATAGTATCAAATGTTTTATTTAATCTCCAATTTATAATAATGATAGTACGTTCAAGTGGCTACACTCTAAATCAGGTGTCTAATTGGACTATAGTTAGAGGGACACTATTGTGCAATAGGCTGAGTAATTGCATATTCCTTTTATGTAATTTTATTATATAGTTCTGCAAGATTATATATGGAATGTCATAATTAGAAAAATATTTTTCACTACACACTAATACACTGCATTATGCATTCACTATACACTAATGAATTTTATGGCAGTACTAAGAGTAAGATGTTTCTATATATGATCCCTTAAAATAACTGTAAATTCATCTTTGTACCCTTTAAGCTGTCCAAACTACTGGGATGTAAATGCATTTTAGAACATACAGCTTTAGCTTTTGCAGGGCATCAACATTGTGCATTGGAAGGCATACGTTTATTGCTAAATGTGAACATGTGTATTCTTTAAATAAATTACTTTGTCATAAGTGATAACATAAATGCTGCAATACAATCTGCTGTTCTTCTCAACACTAGAGATTGCATTAAAATTGTAATGTTAATATATACAGTATTTGTCATGACTGGATCCACATTCTGTATCCTGATGCAGGTAAACTCAGTTGGGGGGTAATTTGTCAAGAACCAGATTTCTTCGCATATGCAGAATGGATGATTTTGTGTCTAATATAACTTTATTTGTTGAATGCATCTACCTTATATTAAAGAATGTTCTAATGAGAAATGGTGTGACGCACGTTTCTTAAATATTAGTGACACACTGTGCTCATTTGGATGTCATTACCCAGAATCCCTGGGTAATGTGGATGCATGGTATGCGAAGAGATAATGTTGAAAGACATGCGGATGTACCCGCAAGTGATATTTTTATTTATTAAATATTAGTCAAACTTACAGTGGATCCAAATTACATCCATTTAGCATTGCAATCAATCTCTGCTTCTTGATAAAACCTTGATAAGCTCACAACATCCATAGAAATCATTAGATGTATTTGAACACTATGGATTTTAACCCGAAGGTATCATCAGGCGTTTCCTCAACATAGAGACATATTTTACATCATTGAGTTTTCACTGAATCTCTTATGAACATTTTCAAGACAACAATTAGGTTAACCCAATACATTATTAGACACTAAGTAAAAAAAAAAAAGGAGTAAAAATAAGTGTTATTTATATGTTTATTTGAGAATTCCCTTTTTTTCATTACTTTCTACTTTTTGCGACATATTTCTTGCTGCCTCTGCCTTGTCTCTCTTGATGCCGAGTCAGGAAAACTATGGGGTTTCTCATTAATGACATGTGGTGACAGTTTACTTTATTGTACACTGATGGTTTTCTGACAGATATAGATGACATACTTTGAGTTTCCTGGAAAATGTTATTTAATCATGAACGGTGGGGTTTTAACACAGTCTCCCAGATTTACGAATGACGGCAGATGTACCAATTCTGACAAGCACACAGGGATTGCATTACATTTCATAGAATTGACACTATGTTATAAAAAGATCCTGGATACAAATAGATAAAAAATCATAGGAATTCCACCCTTGTTTGGATTCTTCTTAAAATGACTTGGATTATGATGTTAACAGAAACTTTTCTAGAAAATCTAAATATGTTTTGGTTAAGAGGCAATATAATATATTATAGTTATTGACCTTAAAAGAAACTGGCAGAGTTAATTGCAAAAGATACATTATAAATTTATAAATTAGGTATGCTGGCAATTCACATTTTAAAATTGTTAATCCAAAAGATAAGCAAATTGCTGGATATATATGTGTGTGTGTGTGTGTGTGTGTGTGTGTGTGTGTGTGTGTGTGTGTGTGTGTGTGTGTGTGTGTGTGTGTGTGTGTGTGTGTGTGTGTGTGTGTGTGTGTGTGTGTGTGTGTGTTGTCTGTTGTGTGTTTATATATATATACTATTATACACATTATACACATACATATCAGAATCTGTAAGAGATCTTTACTGCTGTACCTGCCAAATGTTCTGCTATTCTGGCTGCCTATATTAGTTTTGGAATCCACAATTTATGTCTGAATAAATTGTATATTTCCCATTACTGTCAATGTTGGGCTCCGTTTTTACCGAGATAAACGAGTGAAATTTATCCAGCTGAATGGATATGCATCACCGAACATTTTCATGCTTGCTGACAAGATAATAAATATTTGTAGGTACCTAATACCTTGGAGATACACTGTAGATGGGCACATTTTTTTAACGGCATTTGGTATGAATTTGGGAGGTCCTTTCACGCGGCTCGGTCAAAAATGGCACATTCACCTACTTTCGTTCAAATGTTTGCATACCGCTGGAGGGGAAGAGGGAGAGCTATTTTAGTAGAGCCCAAATTGCTATACGAAACAGATTTTGGAAGGAAAAAGCAAGAAAATCTGGGTATTTCTGTTGATTGGCCCATCTCTAGCAGTGTACTAAAGCAGCTGCTAGGTAGCTTCACTCTTGCAGCATTCTACTGTTCACTGATCACACTTGTAGCTATTCATACTCATAGACACTCACCATGGCTTCCTTTAAGAACAGACCTCTTCCACATTGCCGGTTCAATGTGCCTTGTGCACAAAAAAAGAACACACCTGAGAGATATGCAAAGTACAGGAAGGGAGTCAGGGGGAATACTGTCTAGGAGTATGATTTAGCTGTAAGCGTGAGCAGTAGATCTCAAAACTATGCTGTGACAGTGGAGCTATCCAGCAGCTGGTTCTGCTCACTGCCATAGCTGCTGCCCTGCACACAGTAGCAGAGGTTGTACTTTGCAGTACCAACAGGCTAATTCACCTACGAATATCCATCTGCAAAACTAATGTTATTCAAAAACCAGCGAAAACACTTGCAAATCAAACATTGGACCGGACTTCTTCAGACAGTTTTGACCCTCTGTGTTTGCATCACAGTTACAAGCTACTGTATGTACAGTACAATGAAATCTGAGATAAGTACATACCATCCTCAAAACAATAAAATAAAAAAGGATATCAAATATAAATTCCACAGGAATATAATTGTTCTAAATGGAAATTAAGGGTTATAGGTCTCTGACTCATAACCTCACTCCTTTCTGTTTGGCTGTACTATTAAAGCAATTTTCTCATCTTACCTGGGGAGTCCTTCTGAGCTGGTCCATGGTCCCGCAGTCTCCGGTTCTCTAGATACCTTTTTGTACCAGTTTTGACACATGTGCAGGGGGTCTCCTGCGCTGAACCGCATAGGTGTCCGCCTCGGTTACCCCCTACTTCCTGAGATACAAGCCCCAGTATAGGGTGCCGGTATCCCCTGTTCTTTTAAAGCTCCCACCTGACCAGGGGATTTAAATCCTGAAGGGGATACCGGCACCCCATAACGGGGCCTGTATCTCATGAAGTAGGGGGTCCCCGAGGCTGAAACCAATGTGGAGACCCCCTGCACATGTACACTAGTATCAAAACACACCTCAAAATAAAAAATAATTAATTACCGTAGCGGTTATCCTCTATGGTAATGAAGCTGCATTAATGTCATTTTTATTAATAGTGTGCGGGAGCAGGGGATCTCCTGAGCTAAACCGCATTGATTACAGCCTTGGGGACCCACTGCTTCCTGCGTTACAGGCCCAGATCGGGAGACTGACAGTGCTCAGCACAAACAGGGGATTTGCCTCTTGTAATATGCGCCATCTCCCCATCTCCCAGTTACCTGATGATCCCCATCTGTTTATCATGGCAGAACCATTCGGTTACAACCAAGGCCTTCAGGAATTCTGGAGTCACCAGTATGTTCGTGGATAAAGCCTTCGCT
Organism: Ascaphus truei; assembly: GCF_040206685.1. NCBI lineage: Eukaryota > Metazoa > Chordata > Amphibia > Anura > Ascaphidae > Ascaphus > Ascaphus truei. The sequence continues at coordinate 246,313,098 of NC_134487.1, read as the reverse complement.
CAGCGAGTCACTATCCCTCTCCAGAAAAAGACATGCCCATTGGTATCTCCTTTATTAATTATAGACCATTGGGGTCTAGGGTAATTTCTCAAGAGACGCTCAGCTCAATGTCACGATCGGAGGTTTGCACCATAAGGTTCTTCAGCTGGATGTTATCCATTACCCAACAATCAGTTATTCTGGGGCTTCCTTGACTACACATTCATAACCCCCGGATTGACTGGGCCTCGGGACAGATACTAACTTGGGGGTCAGCCTGCGATGAGAAATGCCTTAAACCTTGTTAACCTGCAGGGATCTCCAATTGCCCAAGATCCAAGAAGGTGAAGGCTGATGCCCTCTCCTTCTAGTTGTTCATGGACGACACAGACGCTATGGATAAGGGTCCCATCTTTCGTCTAGCTAAGATCGTGTCTGCCATTACCATGCTCCAACGTGTTCAGAAAGCCCAGGCCAAGTTATCCAACTCTCCCACCTCCCTCTCCTCCTCTCTGACCTCCCCCAGCCACAGCCCCACCAGTCCCAAACAGTACAGTAATGGGCAAAATTACTATTATCCAGATATGAATAAAGCAGGGGTTGCTGGGACTTGTTGTCACTTTGGCCTTCCCTTCTGATTTCCTTTGGATACTTGACATCCGGCCCCAGAACTAATAACTCCCAGCAGGCAGTTAATAAACTACAATGACATCACTTCCGGTAATGCATAGGCGCAGTTCCTCTTTCCGTTACAATTTTCGTTTCCATGTAGACTTTTTTCTCTATGAGATTTTTCTAGGTGCCTGTGCCAGCTAAGATGTTTCACTTCAAAACTATATGTTAAAAAAATAGCTAATAGGCGAGACCAGTGATTAAAATATTGGGGTCTTGGAAAAGCTGGAATTTAAGGGCAACATTTCTGAGACTTCTCAGGCAAAATGAAATACGTGTTGGAGAACGGCAGGTAGCAATGGAATACAAGTGGCTTCCTTTGTCCTCATCAATATTGTGCTTTGATGAGGAAACAAGTCAAGTTACAGGAATTTTAAGATCCCACGGAGTCAACAGTTTTATGTAAAATGTCCCTAAAGATCAACAATACACTGAATCAATGTTTAAAAACAAAATCTAAATAGCATGAAAAAAGCATGAATGCTAAAAACAGAATTATGTACTGTGTCCTTGTTAATTTATATTAACAGGGTTTCTAGAGACCTATTAACATAAATAATATAAAATCATCTACATTGTCCCCATAAACAGTATACTGAATGCTAGTAAGAGAGAACAGTGAGAGGTTGGGGGGGGGGGGGGGAACTTTACTTTTCAAGATTCACAATGCAAGTAGGACACAGGACATTGATTTTAACATGCTACTAAAAGAGCCATTTTCAACAACATGAAGCAAAGGAAATTGAAATAAGCTCTTTTCACAGTATTTGAAAAACTTTCCATTAGAAAAACATAAAATGCAACAGCAAACATGCAAATCAACCTCAACTGCAAAAATGGAGCATCGTTTAAATTTTAATCTTCTCATTGTGGAAGGGAAGCTGCTACTACCCTCATAATTAGAACAAAAGATGCTAAACTAATGACACTGCAGTAAAGCTCGAGCTCCAGAGGAGAGCATTTTGATACACATCTTAGTTTTGTTTTGCTGTGTTTGTATGTGAATGAAATGTAATAAACTTGTCTAATACTGGGCACTGGCCTGTTTGCCAGATAGGGCAATGCCATCTTACAACTAGCATGTTTTTAGAAGACAGAAGAGGCACATAAGTACTTGCGGAACTCCCTTTACTAACGCCTTTTTTGATCATCAGTATAACCACTGCAAGTCTAACACTGATGCAATTGGGACAAAATAGTCGTTAGTACATAAGAAGATGCAGTAATAGTGTTTAAAATACAGGGCCTCATGCAGAGAGCATAGAATTTTAAAAATGGCGAATTTCATAAAAAGTAGCTTTTTTGGAGAGTTTTATTCTCCATATGCAGAAAAGTGCGAATTCTGCTATGTTTAACATGGATGCGTGTGGCGAGTTTAAATTGGCGAGATGCGCGCTTCAGAAACGTGTAAAAACAAATTCGCGCCTTTTTTTTCCCCTTTACTATAGGCGGCGAGCGCCATCTTGCCATATTTTCGTGGCACGGCAAAAATGCGAGAATCGCGCCTTTTTTTGGCGCGAACAGCCGCTACTTGCCGTTCGCACCTCTCTGCATTCGGAGAGTTTTAAAAAATGGCGCGATGGAGGTTCTCGCCAGCCGCGAGGCGAGTTTTAAACATAGAAATAAAAAAATGGCGCGTTTTTCGCAACTCGCCATTTTATGCCGTTTTCTGAGGGAAATTGAACAAAAAATGGCGAGTTTTGAAATAACGATGCTCTCTGCATGAGGCCCACAGTGTTGCTATTTACTTATGTTTCTTCCATGCGGTTGCGGGGGGAAGGGGCTGTTAGTGGCATATAAATGACATCTAAAAGGCTTGATAAGGGGTGTGTAATAGAACCACCATTCTTGTTAGTCACTTCATATGTGTAAATACATCAGACACTTGTAATGCTGAAGGCTGAAGCAGCGTTGAGCGTTTTATTACACAGCCAAGTTGCTGCTGACATCACTTATGTTAAAATGTTACATAAATGGCATCTACATGCATACACCTTCTGCACCTCTTTAACGGTACTATAAAATAGTAGTTTAAAAATATATATATTTATAATATAATGTGAGCTTCAGGAAAATGTTTTTTTTTATTCGTGTGTATGTTTAAAGTACAGCTATTTGTGTGTGTGGAAATGTGTGTACTGTATGTGTATGTTTTACAATTAAACTCTGAATGTGTGCAACAATGGTTGTAAAACTTGGAACTAGGAAATGTGCACCGCAACCGTAAGTAGCAGAAAGCGCTACTCATTTACTAAGTGCTTCATAAATTATGCGCATGCGCTACCTGTCTTTAATATTTATGAAGCACTTACTGCCATTAATGCGCTACTTAACTCTAAAGAAATGTTCATAAATAGCCCCCATTTACACCTACTATATGTTGCTCACAAATGATCACATAATCTTGGCTCTGCATGATTCGGATTAAGTAGAGTCGTTTTTCTTTAGATGATCATAGTAGGCAAGTGTGATCCAAAAGACTGGCCGAGATGATCTGGAAATCTTTCAGAAAAATATACTTAATTCCTTCTGCTGTTCAGAAAAGAACTTGAAGTATTGCCACATTTTAAATAACAGCAGGGTCAGCATTCACAAGGGTTTATTGTTTTCATAACTGAAATAACACCAATATAATTATAACAAGAAGATGATGGCTAAAATGCCAAATTGATATTTTTAAGTAAATGAAGAAGTGGCATAAATAGCGATTTGTGATTATTTTTTGGAAGTTGGTAATTTTTGCCAGTTATCTATTAAAAATGTTTCAAACACTTACAGTAGGTGCGAGGTTAAGGTTTTAGTTATATATATATATATATATATATATATATATATATATCTATATATATATAGATATATATATATATATATATATATATATATAAAGATAACACAATAGTGCGCAAACTTTGAATGTCCAGTAATAAAGGGGGGACTGGAAACCTAAAATGAAGAAAGAAGAGCCAATATGGTGAAGTGCGTATAATTAAGGTTACCACAATGCAAGCACTGATCCTACTTACAAAGTGGTAGATAAAACAAGCATGTCGGTATAAATCTTTCTCAGCAGCACAGGCAGTAGAGCACCCAGGGAAGCATATGACGCCGTCCGCTATTATCCTTCAGTTACAAAGCGACTGCAGTCTGGCTCCTTCTCCTCTCGGTCAGCTGTTCTCGCGATGTTTGCTCTGTTGTAGTCTGTTATACAAATGGTACTGGCGATCTTGTATTTCAAGAAATCTCTTGATAAAGTCTTCCCAGACGAAACGCGTAGAGCAGTGTGCTTTTAGAGTTCCTATATTCAAACGGACTCGCTTAATAATATGCCTTTTTAAAGGCATGTTTGGACTTTCATACGAAGTTTTATTGTTCCTCGTTTATTGAGGAGTGTCGGTGAAATACAAGATCGCCAGTTGCATTTGTATAACAGACTACAACAGAGCAAACATCGCGAGAACAGCTGACCGAGAGCAGAAGGAGCCAGACTGCAGTCGCTTTGTTACATCAGAAGGCTGATAGCAGTCAGCATCCTATGCTTCCCTGAGTGTTCTACTGCCTGTGCTGCTGTGAAATATTTATACCGACATGCTTGTTTTATCTACCACTTTGTAAGTAGGATCAGTGCTTGCATTGTGGTAACCTTAATTATACATACTTCACCATATTGGCTCTTCTTTCTTCATTTTAGGTTTCCAGTCCCCCCTTTATTACTGGAAATTCAAAGTTTGTATCCACATGTGTGTTTATTATTTGTAAACACTGTATATAGGTTGCGTCCTCTGTTCCTCTTTTTTATATATATACTTGCTGATATACCCGTCGTTACCCGGGATTGCAGGGGCGGGGGGGTGAAAGGCGGGGGCGAAAGGCAGGGGCGGGTGTGAAAGGCAAGGATGGGGGGGGGTGAAAGGCAAAGACAGGGGGGGTGAAAGGCAAGGACGGGGGGGTGAAAGGCAAGGACGGGGGGGTGAAAGGCAAGGATGGGGGGGTGAAAAACAAGGACGGGGGGGGTGAAAGGCAAGGACGGGGTGAAAGGCAAGGATGGGGGGGTGAAAGACAAGGACGGGGGGGGTGAAAGGCAAGGACGGGGGGGTGAAAGGCAAGGACGGGGGGGTGAAAGGCAAGGATGGGGGGGGTGAAAGGCAAGGATGGGGGGGGTGAAAGGCAAGGACGGGGGGTGAAAGGCAAGGATGGGGGGGTGAAAGGCAAGGACGGGGGGGTGAAAGGCAAGGACGGGGGGGTGAAAGGCAAGGACGATTGGGTGAAAGGCAAGGAAAGGGGGGGTGAAAGGCGAAGACGGGGGGTGAAAGGCAAGGATGGGGGGGTGAAAGGCAAGGATGAGGAGGGTGAAAGGCAAGGACGGGGGGGGTGAAAGGCAAGGACGGGGGGAGTGAAAGGCAAGGACGGGAGGGTTGAAAGGCAAGGACGGGGGGTGAAAGGTAAGGACAGGGGGGGTGAAAGGCAAGGACAGGGGGGTGAAAGGCAAGGACGGGGGGGTGAAAGGCAAGGACGGGGGGGGGTGAAAGGCAAGGTTGGGAGGGGGTGAAAGGCAAGGACGGGGGGTGAAAGACAAGGATAGGGGGGTGAAAGGCAAGGACGGGGGGGGGTGAAAGGCAAGGACGGGTGGGGGGGTGAAAGGCAGGGCCAGGGGGGGGTGAAAGGCAGGGCCAGGGGGGGTGAAGGGCAAGGCCGGGGGGGGGTGAAGGGCAGGGCCGGGGCAGGGGGTGAAGGGCAGGGCCGAGGGGGGTAAAGGGCCGGGCCGGGGGTGAAGGGCAGGGCTGGGGGGGTGAAAGGCGGGGGGGGTGAAAGGCAGGGGGTTTGAAAGGCAGGGGGTGAAAGGCAGGGGGGGTCAAAGGCAGGGGGGGTGAAAGGTAAGGATCGGGGGGGTGAAAGGCAAGGACGGGTGGGGGTGAAGGGCAAGGATGGGGGGGTGAAAAGCAAGAACGGGGGGGGAGTAAGGCAGGGCCGGGGGGGTGAAGGGCAGGGCCGGGGGGGGAGGGGGTGAAAGGCAGGGCTGGGTGGGGGGTGAAGGGCAGGGCCAGGGGGGAGGGGTGAAGGAGAGAGCCGGGAGTGTGAAGGGCAGGGCCGGGGGGGGTGAAGGGCAGGGTCGGGGCGGGGGGTGAAGGGCAGGGCCAGGGGGGGGTTGAAGGGCAGGGCCAGGGCAGGGGGTGAAGGGCAGGGCCGGGGTGGGGGGTGAAGGTAAGGGCCGGGTGGTGAAGGGCAGGGCTGGGGGGTGAAAGGTGGGGGGGTGAAAGGCAGGGGGGGTGAAAGGCGGGGGGTGAGGTGAAAGGCAGGGCCAGGGGGGCGAGGGGGGTGTTTGCGTGAAAGGCAGGGATCTCTCCCCCTGCGTTTCTTCACCTGGCAACCTGCCGCGCTCCTCTTGGGGCTGCCACTGGGGCTCTCCCCCCTCCTGGGCTCCCGGTGATACAGAGGAGCAAGTGCGCGGCCCCACCTCCCTGCCGCCCTCCTCCTCAGGTACCGGCCGCCCTCCTCCTCCACCTCGGGCTCCTCGGCTGTGTCCGCTCTCGGGGATGGTGAGCCGGGGTAGCGGCATGTGGGGTGTGGGGGGGTGGTGGTTTGTGGGAGAGTGCCGGGGAGCGGTCTCGCGGTGGAGGCACACGCATCTCCCTCCCCTCTGGCTGCAGGGAGAGGTGGAGAGTGCCGGAGGAGCACTCTCGGGGATGGGGAGCGTGCTCTGGGGGGGGATGGGGAGCGTGCTCTGGGGGGGAGGAGTTCCAAGTGGGCAGGTGGAAAGCGGCGGCATGTGGTTTTGGGAGAGCGCCGGGTGTTAGTGTGAGAGCGCTGGGGGTTAATGTGAGAGCGCCGGGGGAGCGCCGGGAAGCGGGCACACACATCTCCCTCCCCTCTGGCTGCAGGGAGAGGTGGAGAGTGCCGGAGGAGCGCTCTCGGGGATGGGGAGCGTGCTCTGGGGGGGGGGATGGGGAGCGTGCTCTGGGGGGGAGGAGTGCCAAGTGGGCAGGCGGAAGGCGGCGGCATGTGGTTTTGGGAGAGCGTCGGGTGTTAGTGTGAGAGCGCCGGGGATAGCGCCGGGGAGCGGGCACACGCATCTCCCTCCCCGGCCACGCATCTCCCTCCCCTCTGGTTGCAGGGAGAGGTGGAGAGAGCCGGAGGAGTGCTCTCGGGGAGAAGAGGGGTGGGAGGGGGTTGGGTGCCTTTAACCATTAACGCCTTTATCCATGTGTTGAAAAGCTGTGCAATGCAGCAAGCATAAACTTATAGGGGTCCATGTCAAAATGGATTTGAAGCAAAAGATGGCACTGTGTGCTCATTTGCATGTCATTTCCCAGAATCCCTTGCTGCAGAGGAAGCACTGTATGCTGGGTGATAATGGTGAAAGGCAGGGTTGAAGACCTGTCTAAGACATGCAAATGAGCACACAGTAATATTTCCATTTGCTATATGCTTTCCTCAGAGGGTTTTCTGCCACCTTTCTTACCTACCATAACTTAAATAATGTGTGTTGTATCTATCTATCTATCTATCTATCTATCTATCTATCTATATATATATATATATATATATATATATATATATATATATATATATATATATATATATATATATATCTATAGTGAAATTACATCAATTATGTTTCTTTCAATAATCTTGGTAAATTGTTTTTGACAAATTTATTTGGCAGGAAATGTCAGAGTTCAGTCAATTCACATTCATTTTTTTACCTTTTAATTTAACATTTTAACTTCTGCTTCATAAAGTTATTTTGGGAATGGCTTTTTATTTATCAGCTTTTGACTAGTTTTAAGCATGACTATCCCCTTTGAAAAATTTATGAGGTGAGTTATGTGGTCTTTATTTCTCAAACGTTCTTGGATTTTCCAAAACCATTTCTATTTGGTTTTACGGCATAAGGTTGGTTTTCAATATTTGGATTTCTAGGAACAATCTTCCCAATTTACTGAATCTCTTGGGGAACATTTGCCCTAGTTATGTTTTCTTGTACAAGAGAATTCTGTACCATTGTTTTTTTAAGACAAAGTACAGTAAGTAGTTATTAGGCCAACAGTGTTGTATAGTGAAGAACTACCAATAAAGAAGGTAGATCTTTTAACCTGAAACACTGCAATTCCCATAAATCCAATTTCTAGCATATTAGCTCTAGGATACCTAAAGCTGTTAAGAGAGAGTGAGTTATACTACTGAAATCAAATGTAATGTGAACATGACTCAGTACGTGGAAATTGGCAAGGTCATTCCCTGATAAATAGTCTAGTTTTTCACTGAGACAAAATATAATGTTTTCAACTACGTACTCTAGGCAATCTTTTCTATGTTTCAGGAAGTCAGTGGGTATTTTTATTTTATGATGGATTATGACATTTCATGTCATTTCCTCTTCCTATTAATAGTGGTGGATACCCTAGGTGTTCATTTTGAGGGAGCCCTTGAGAAATGCTGCTTCTACCAGTGTCTTTATAATTGACAGGAGTTTGGGAATAATATAGTTTTAATTGATGAATTATGGGTCATAAGCTGTCCCTTTAATTAAGATGGGTTAGTACTGTCAGCACCAACAGATTTTAATATGTCAATTATTTTCCCTTTATTGAACTACTCATTTACTTGCTGTTGACTGCTGATATTTCAGAGTTATTCTTTTTTTTACCTGAATAGGATTTTTTTTATTCTAGTCATTTTTTCTGAACTGCTATTAAAATGTAGATTGAAGAACATCTCCCTGTATCACTAAACAGCAATTATATGACTAGTCTTTTTTTTATAGTTGGGTGTATAGTGTAAAAAAAAAACATACGTTTCTGTGGAGATTACCGGAAGAGATCCCCACATAGCCCTTTCATTGATATTATTGGCCATGTTAGCTATTGGCGGAAATTGAGTGCTGTCTGACATGAATTCTTTACACACAAAAAAGAATATAATATATATTTATGCAAGTAAGCGTAACTGTGTATCTCCCAAAATATAAATGCACTTCTGATACAAATGGTTAAATATTAACATGCTGTAATTGTAGGGACATATGTAAAATACCAGTATATGCCAAATGAATGTTAAAGAAATAACAATCACTATATAGGTTCTTCTTCAGGACTTGGGCGGGAATATGCATGGAGATTGAATACAAATGAAACACCTCTTGAGAATTTGTAAGACGTGATATGGATCATATAAGTTTCATTAGAGCAGCTACTTGATGAAAAGGAGGAAATATTAACACTTTTTTTTATAATGATGTCAGACTTTATATTTCTATGGTGGATAACACTATTGTTTTTATTATATGCTTATATCCCAAATGCTATCGAAATATATTAATTCAAACTGCAATTACGATCATTTTAATTCAATTAGACTCATACCTGTACTTTCAAATTCATGATAGAACACACATTGTATGTAGTACCCAGTGTTTTTCTTGATTATTAATGAAACTTGATGGCTGTTGGTATCTTACATTATTTTACTGGCTAATGATGAGAGGATTTAAAGATCCAATGCTCTTAAAATGCAGTTTCCTGTATTTTTCTATCGAGAGACCTTTTACATCTCTGCAGAGAGGACCATTGTAAAATGACAAGAAATATCAGATTAGTAGAATAATACGTAGCAGATGTTCTTAAATAATTTTTACTAATTTGTATGTTCTTTGTTATTTTATATTTCTAAGATAAAGTATTATAGTCTAAGCAACCTTTTCCAATATAAATACACATTCATAGCTCATATACAGTAGAAATGCAAAATGCTTACAAGTGGTCATAAGTGAGTGATAACAGCACTTTAATAAACATACTTCACGGAGTTCGAAACAATTAAGCGAAAAGTGAAACTTTGCCTAACACAGCTTACTGTCTTTGCTTTATAAACAATTTCTTACATTCATGGTGGAAAAGAAAGCAGATGCTGACTAAAGCGCTTGTTAACACCGCCTTTCCCATCCATACCTTCTCCCCCAAAACATAAACATCATTCTTCATCCAGCTAAGGATGAGTGCAGAGATTTTCTTAAATGTCACAATATAGGCTGCTGGTGACCATTTCTGGTCTCTGTACTGATGATTGAGAACCATATATGTGTGTACTGTATGGATAGAGTTTTTAAAGCCACTTAAACAAAAATAAACAGCACTACTTCTAACGTGTTGTGTGTGGAACAAAATCTATTCAATGTAGTCTTATCATATAATGAAATGCTCTGTTCTATGTTTTTGTTTGCTTTTCTCCTGCTCTTCTCATCCTTTTAACTACATTTTTTAATATGGTGCTATATCAACTAAGAACTTGACATTCAACATAAATTTCCCTTGCAAGCTTAATTGCTAAATATCATGATGGCACTGTTAACATATAATTGGGTACACTGCACTGATCAGAATATGTTACTTGTGAGCCAGGGAGTCACAAGCAATTATAAGTACAGTACAATCAGTATAATTAAAAACTACAATGTGTATACTGAAAAGAATCCAAGATTTCTAAAACAGAGGTTATATTAATATTACAAATTAAACTTATGATTGGCCCTTCCAATGTCTAATTTCAACTTCTAGAAAAAAGGTGCATCAAGATAAGGAGACAGTGTCTTCTAATGATGCATATACTGTACAATGTACAGTATTTCATAAATGGCAAGTGCCATCATCAAAGTCATTGATTTACCATGGACAATGTTTGCTGATTTCAATTTGACTTATTGTACGTATTAGTGACTCTCCATACTTATTGTCTTATTTAGAATTCACAATAGTGTAGATACTGTAGGTGTACTTATCTTACCTTGATTAGAAAAAAAACCTATCACATGACTGTTATAATGTTACCATTAGCACAACTCATAATATAGGGGAAACACCACAAAGGAAAATAAATCACTTGTTGTTAATAGAAATTTCTAGACTAGAGAACCAGAAGGTTCAACACAGTATGTAAAGCCCAATAGCGTCATAGTTATCAGCTTTCTTTGGTACCTTGTATTAATTGTGCATTAATTAATGGAGGCTGTTATCCATGGAAAAGTTTTAAGAAAGAGTGAAGTATGGGTCATGGTATGATCCAGACAATTTTCAACCAGTACAAAAGAGTCCTAGAAACGACACATAAAGTTGAGTAATTTGACGGTCTGCAAATTATTTGATTGGGGTTAAACTGTTTAGGTTTAAACTATTTAAAGGGGAAAAATCAATATTGTTGGGAGTAGCTTCAGTGGGAATTTTCGGCCAACAATATCCTGCTGTGTTCGTAAGTCCAAACAATTGGTTCTGGGGCTCAAGAGTACTTAACAGTAAAGAACAAGAAAAATATATATATATATTTATATACATATACATTATATATACATTATACAATATACAATATACAATATATACAGTATATACAATATACATTATATACAGTATATATATAGTCAATTTCTTCTCAAATTTCTTCTTAAATAATCTCAATTAGATATCCCATATAAGGTTTGAATATGCAATATGGGGGTTTAAAAAAAGGCTCTTTCATGAAGATAACACCTATCTGACTCCACTCACTTTGAGGGCTAGCAACCTCCAAGCAAAATCACAGCGTAATGTATACTTCTCAGCCTATAAAATATCTTGCATTCACCCCCTTTAATAACATGGTTCAATGTGGTAAACCGAGGAACTCACTGTTGCTGTATGCTGGTTCCTCTGCTTCAATGGTGTGGATCCTGCTGGGAGTTCTCCGGTGTGCAGACCTGCAAGTGCTTGAATAGAGTGAATAGAATACAATGCACCAGCAATGAGGAAATCGAGAGAGGGAGACTCCAAAAATATACAGTAGTAATTTATTTGATCATAAAAAACAGGAGCAAAACACAAACCAACATATTTCGCGCTAGACGCTTTGTCAGACCTTAACAAAGTGCTTAGTGCGGAACATGTTGGTTCGTGTTTTGCTACAGTTTTTTTTTATCGAATAAATTACTATATTTTTTGTGTCACCCTCTCTCGATTTCCTCATTGGTGTGCATCGCATTCTCTTCACAACATCCTGCTGTGGACTATACAGATACAACAATGGGGAAAGGGGTAGAAACCCTCGCATCAGCCTCTAATGAAGTAAAATCGACAACGGTGCAATAAGGGGAGAACAGAATTGTAACTAAAACAAAAGACACCCTGTGGGCAGCACTCGTATGCAAAGATGAAATGGTGATAAACTTAAAATTAAAATACTTTAATTATATTTTTTAAAATAAGTGTCAAAATCGTTGAAATAAATGGTCAACTGACAGTGGTAACACAACACAAAAAACAGACAAAAATATACAATACTACAACTGAGATCCAGGGGGGGAGGTGGAATTCCCACCTAACTGCTAATTAGCAGAGATGAACAGTCAAAGACAAAATAGTCAACCCCCTAGTTCAGCAATGACAAGGTTAAAAAGCCTGTAAAATAGATACAGGTGACGGTGGACTAACCATGCAAAAGTATACAGTATGGCAATATGCAATACAAAATGGGTAACAATAAAGTGAAAACTCACTAATAGTAGTTGGATAGCCTACAGTGTTGAGAAGACTCTGATTGTGGGGCATGTCTGTAGTGCGTATGGTCAGGTAGCCGGGTCAGGATTGGAGAGAGTGGAATGGTAAGGTACTTGCCGAGATCTGAGGTAGGAGCCTGTAGAATGGTCAGTGTCCATTTAGCCGTGGTCATGGGTTGTAGCCAGTAGGAGCGTAGAGGTCCATAAGCCGTTAACGGGATTGGAGAGATGCGTAAAGTCAGAGGTAAGCCAGGTCGGTAAGCCAGAAGTGCGGAGTCCAAGGTAATAGCTGGGTCGGTACACAGGAGGTCAGTCTGAGAGCAAGGCAGCAGGGATCAAGAGAAGGCAGGACAAGGAACCAGGAAGTGGGAGAATAACGCTAGCTGGAACTATGCTCAGCCAAAGTGCAAGTGGCACAGCTGAGCATATATGGGAGAGCATGACTAATGAGAGAGAGGGGCGGAGTGGAGGCACGGATATGCGGAGAGACACAGGAGACAGGTGGGCATAATTAGGAGAGTGGACACGCAGCTTGGGAGCGGTGCACACACGTCACGTGTGCACGCCGCGCGACGTTGATGCGCGTCACAAGTGGGGGGCGGAGCCAGACTCCGCGACGTCAGAAAAGCTCCTGAGGGAGCGCGTGTGCGCTGGAAGGACAGTGGGGTTGCAAGAGACATCAGTGAGGGAGTGTGCCGCGCGGGACGTGCTCCCCAATTCCTTACACCCAATGATGGCAGAAACACTGTAATTGTAATAAAATGTATGTGTGGTTCAGAACATCTCCCTCCAGGTATAAGATGGCGACAGTAATATAATTTCAAAGTTAGAAGTGTATAAGGTTGCAGTGTTTTGCCTGTAAAAATGAAAAGGAAAAATGGTTTTAAAGTCTGGCGCTTGGCAGCATTGAAAGCGACTTTTTGCTACCTTTGGCTATGAAGCTCCTATAGCACTGAGATTTGCTGTGAGCGCTGTTCGGGAAAAACCATGAAAAGTCATATACAGCAGCGTAATTTTTATACATTCATATAAAAATTGATGAATAAAAGTGCCCCTATTGTAGTTGTTCCAACATATTAGGCACATACAGTAGGGATTTTCATTTGAAACGCCAGAGACAGGGGAAACACTTAATTCATAATCACTGTCGTTTAGTGTCGCCAGGTAAGGAGGTTGGGTTTGCTAAGCGGCAAAGGTGCGAGGTTCACGCATGACCTTAGCAGAATGAGAAGCCACCTCTGCCAGGCTTGTAAGGTATTGGCAACTCCAGGATAGGAGGGAGAAATGATTCCCACGGAGTGATTGGCTGCACAGGTTATGTATAGGAGTTTTAACCCTATAAGAATTTTAAGTGAAACTTCTTTGTCTTTTGTCACTGTTTTGTCACAGAAATTGTACTTGTGATGGTTATGTTTTTAATTAAAAGTCAAAACACAATTTCAGTGCCAAAACGCAAAGAAATTTGACTTTGAACACGTGTTTTAGCTATTTGCACTTCTATATTTAATGTAACTGTGAATTCCTCATGTGTGTGTGCGTCACTGTGTGTGTGTCACTGTGTGTGCGCGTCTGTGTGTGTGCGCATCAGTCAATGTGTGTGTGTACGTCAGTCAGTGTGTGTGTGCGCACGCGTCAGTCAGTGTGTGTGTGTGTGTGTGCTCACGTCAGTCAGTGTGAGTGTGTGCATGTGCGTCAGTCAGTGTGTGTGTGCACCAGTCAGTGTGTGTGCGTGTGTGCGTGTGTGCGTGTGTGCCTGACAGTCAGTGTGTTTGTGTGCACGCGCCAGTCAGTGTGTGTGTGCATGTCAGTCAGTGTATGTGTGTGTGTGTGTGTGTGCCAGTCAGTGTGTTTGTGTGTGTGCGCATGCGTCAGTCAATGTATGTGTGTGTGCGTGCCAGTCAGTGTGTGTGTGTGTGCGCATCAGTCAGTGTGTGTGTGCGCGCATCAATCAGTGTGTGTGGGCGTGCATCAGTTAGTTTGTAGGTGCGTCAGTCAGTGTGTGTGTGTGCACCAGTCAGTGTGTGCGCTTGCGCGTCAGTCAGTGTCTGTGTGTGCGTCAGTTAGTGTGTGTGTGTGCGTCAGTCAGTGTCTGTGCGTGCGTCAGTCAGTGTGTGTGTGTGCGCGCATCAGTCAGTGTGTGTGTATTACTGTGTGTGTCAGTGTGTGTGTATGTCAGAGTGCCGCTGGGGTGGAGGGTGCGCTCAGCATGTCCTGCAGGCTCTCCAAGCGCTTCCTCCCCCCTCTGAGGCCACCACACTCAGCGCTCTCCCCCCCCCCCCAAGCTATGGGGACACGGAGCGCTCAGTCCTCTCCCCCTCCCTCAGAGCTATGGGGACACGGAGCGCTCTGCACTCTCCCTCCGATCTACAGGGACACGGGACACGACGCAATCAGCGCTCTCCCCCCTCCCTCCATCCGAGCTATGGTGCACACAGCACTCTTCACCCCCCTCCCTCTGGCGGTGCTACGGGGGATGCGGTGCTGCAGGGGACACGGCGCTGCTGGGGATGCGACACGCTCAACCCCCCCTCTCTCTTCACCTTGTTACCGAACCGGAGAAGCCCCCTTCCCTCTCTCCTCCCCCCGGCAGAGCTGCAGGGAAAGTGTGTGTGTGTGTGTGTGTGTGTCACTGACTTCACTGATGGCCTCTTCTGCCAGCAGTGACATCACTTCCTGCACTGTACTTCTGTCAACATCAAGGCAATTTACTGCCAGGGAAATTTCCATGTGGTAGGTGCCGCTAAGGAAGTTCCACTTCAAAAGATAGATGTTGCCTGGTCTAATCTAATTTAGGATTTGAAGGTGCCATGTTTTAATTTTTTTTAAGCTTTGATAAAAAGACGGGCCAAGAAATGTTAAACAAGTGGGATTCAAAAATGTCAGATATATTACACGTAATAGGCATGTGTTTGGCATTTTAAAGACAGCAGGAGTTCTTCTCCCACCACTCAAAAACTCTCTCTTGAGCCTGCCAAAGATAAGTAATAAAAAAACCCACATATTGCCTTTTTTTTATTATTTTTTCCTGATAGATGAGGGATAAGATATGTGTGCCAATTATATTCTTTAGCTAGAAACTAATTTACAAAGGACATAACATAATAGAAGATCTAAAAGAAAATGATCTCATTAGCAACTGCTGGCACACATTAGTCACTAATACAAATTTGTCTCAAATACAATGAAAAGAAGCCTCATCTCTTTCTCCTGTTTTATTTATTTTAAATCTGATGAAGTATCACTTGGCAGGGAAATTATTTTTCCTTATGAGTTTGTTAACATTGAATTAAAATTGAAATTAGATGAACTTGTGATATCAGAGCGTGTACTTGCTTCTGACCTGTACTGCATATTTTATGAATGTTCACAACTGATTTTTGCCTTGCGATGAGCAGCCTTCAAAGAGTTTATGTTTTTTCCCATTTGCCATTGCAGTGTGGTCACTTTCTATTTCATATATTTTTGTTGAAACAGTGAAGACATTGTGAATGCAACAATCCCCCCGCCCCACCCTCCCCCACCCCATCCCCCCCCCCCCCCAAACCCCAATAGGCAGTTTTATAATGAGTCCAAACTGTGATGCTTTCAACTCCACAGACTTCTGGTTCCAGATCGGGGCAGGGAGGGACTCCTTTTCCTAATGTTACTTTTATGTTGATGTGCTTATTCCTATTATGTCACATGTATTACTGCTGTAAAGCGCTGTGTACATGGATGGCATTATGTAGATAAAGATATTCATACAAACATTAGTATTTTTTTTTACCTATATTAGAAAAAACATTGGGAACAGGGCTTCCCAAAGACGTTGCCACTTTGTAGGGAACCTAGTTTTAGATTCTGTTAAATGAAACAAGCAACGTGTACTGCTGCTTTGTACAGCAATCTCTTCTGTGCTAGTTCAGAAAATATTTCTGCTGTTCATTTCAACATGCTAGGGAACAAGATGGCCGCCAGCAGCGACACTGACATTGCCAGGAGCAAGGGTTTCATCTTAGACGAATGGCGCGAATACCTCTTGGACATAGAAAGACACGGTGGTAAGACAATGGAGGTCCACTCATAGTATCCTATCGATATACAATTTGGCGTTGGCAGGCCTATTTTTATAGGAATTAAGGGCAGTTCCCCCTTTGACAAATGTCTACTACAGCCAACGTCTTTGCACCTGTTATCACCTAAAAACACGTTTCCAAGGGTGCGAGTTTTAAAACAATAGAGCAGCGAGTTGCAATGTATCAGTAACAAAATGTATTTGATGCAGCACGGATGTTTTATTAAATAGGCTAACAGAATGTAATATTTTCACAGTATGGCTATTAGAAATAATATTGTACCAGCAATTTATATTTACTACTTCTGGTTATAAATAAAGAATACACATATTACTTAACACAACCAATGTTCCAGCACTCTCAAAAATATGAAAAACGTAAACCAAGGTAAATGCCAAATTAGAATAATTTAATGCGAGTACCTGACAATAATAAGCTTGGAGATATGTCACATAAGCGGAAAAGAAATGACAGTGGACCCTGAAAAAAGTAGGGAGAACAGGGACAGGGAGTGCATAAAATGAAAACAAGGGGGTGGTGGAAAAAACACAATGGGAAAAGGAAGTAGAGAAGGGTAGTAAGGGGGCAACGTTTCGGGGAGAAATCACCTTCCTCAGATCCAAAGGGACCATGAGATACTTCCCTGCACCCTGTATCCACAACCAACAGAGCAACCCTGGTAAAAGTGTAGAAAGCAATTGTCCAGACACTAGAGAATATGCTCAGTATTCAAAGTTCAAAGGTCAGCAAGAGAGTATAAGAGAGTATAGGCTCAAATAGGCACAAAGAGTAAAGATCAAACCATCTCTCTTTCTTTTTTCTCCTCCTCCTGCTGAGTGGGGCTGCACATATTCCTGTTTTCGTCTAAATTGTATAAGTCGGGTATTCAGCTTGAGGGATGTGTCAAAAATATGTTTCGTATATATGAAGTCACATAATGACCTCCAACATTGGATGCACATTTTTTTTAAAGTTTGTACTTTTTAGCATTTTATTTTTGACGCAACACAAATTTGAATAAACATGTTTGTACATAGGCCATCTGATTTTGCCTGTTACGTTGAATTCCACCATCTAAATAAGGTGCAATGAACGGAAAGAACTCAGGCATGGGGTGTTGCAAATACTTTGCTGTTGTGTTTAGCCTTTTTTTTACACATCAAATTGTAATCTTATTAGCGTTTTACGATAATACACTTTTAGGTTCACAGTCTGCAGCCACCATAAAAAAGCTATCAGTTCTAGTCATACAAAAGTAATTACCATTGCCAGATATAGGTAATGAATACAGCTGATGTGCTATTGTAAAAGTAATTTAGAGAAACTGAAAAACTTATTAACAAAAGTTGTAAACATCTCCCAGAGCCTGACGTGTAAAAAAAAAAAAAAAACTTGAATCATTCTCTCTTTTTTTCTCTTCATGTTTGAAAGTCCATTAATATCACCTTAATATATCTCTGTTGCTCTGTAAGCACAATGAACGGTGGCTAGCAGTGTGGAAAGCTGATGCTCACTAATGAGAGTAAATTATTGACTTTAACCTTCTTTCGACCCCCATGTTTCTATGTTTCAAAATGAAATGAAATGCAGGGAATGGGTGCAAGTGAATAATTATTGGGACCTGACTTACATTAAAATTCATTTTCCCCATTAGCTTTGCTGTTTTGAGATTACTAACTATGGCCTTGTTAGATAGAGTACTAGATAAATTATAATGAAAAGCACCTTACTAAATAGCAATTGTTAATGGGGTCATTTTTACACTTTCTAAAATAATGTTATTTGCAGAGCAATGCTTACAGCAGTAATCCTCCCAGAAATGTATGCGTTTAAACCAGCAATCCAGGTTTCATATTTTTTGATTACATGATTAAAACAGGGGGTCTCGCAACTGAACTGTGTTAATTTTTAGCTCCGGGGACCTTCTGCTTCCAGAGTTACCTCATAGCGGTGCTGGTGTCTCTGAAGGCAGAGAACTTGTGTGCCTACAATAATGGCAGCGTTTAAATATCTCACGTCACGTGAGCCAATAGGAAGCTGTGACGTAATCCGTTGCCACTTCCTATTGACCTCCGTGACCAGGACCTTTAAACTTGCCAGAGAAACCAACACCCCATACAGAGGTAAGTATCTCAGGAAGCAAGGGGTCTCTGGAGCCAAAATCAAAGCGGTTGAGCTCCAGAGACCCTCTGCTTCTAACCTGTAATTTAAAAAAATGAAACCTGGATTGCTGCTTCAACTTTTATAGTTACTATCTTGCCCTCTGCGCATGTTCTTCTCTTAAAAAAAAAAAAAATTTATTTTTAGTGTTACTAATAATTATTTTCTTAATATATAGCACCTGAGGTTACCATAGTAACGTTTAGACTGCACTGTTTTCTGGGGAGAGCTTCATTTTAACCTCCCAGACAGTTAATATGGAGCATCAGATTATAAAAATGAAAACAGCAAGTAAGTAAGCAAAATAACACGGACTGTTGCTTTAATAATACAATCAATACAAGTACCAATGAGGCCTTTTGGGGACTCCACATTGTTTACACAAATTACAAGCACAGTCCTTCTTCCTCATTCCACTGTTTTACACATTTGTTGTCGTAAAAAATACCTTTGCCATTTTTATTCCAGTTACATATTACATTGTATTTATGTAGCTCTTTGTAGTGGAGATATATTGATTCAATATAATATTTTTAGTGATTCTTCAAAATGGTAGTCATGAATTTTCTTCTAAGACCTGAAATTATTACTAAGTAAAGCAGTATGTATTCATGTATTATCTGTGTGTATACAGTATTTATACACACATATATAGAGCTACTTTATAGGCTTCTCTGTTGCATACTGTTAACACGTGTGTGTGTGTGTGTGTGTGTGTGTGTGTGTGTGTGTGTGTGTGTGTGTGTGTGTGTGTGTGTGTGTGTGTGTGTGTGTGTGTGTGTGTGTGTGTGTGTGTAGCAAAATATATAAAGCAGCTGTCCCCCCATAGTAATAATATTTTTTCTCTTTAAATCTTATTTTAAATCAACATCTAAGCCCCTAAATTATACAACCCTTCTTCTATCCTATTTCCTCTACAAAGGGAATCGGCATCCATTTCAAAAGTGATCAAAAGCTTATGAATGTCCTAGGGTATGTCTCAAGCATGCAAATTAATAATAATAGACATTGCATTGGAATCCATGACAAGGTTGCTAAAGATGCAGAAATGCTTATACGGTACAAAGTGAAGTCTTTTGTTACAAATTACCATTATCTGCCCTTTGTCAGCCTAATCACACCCTTGAATGTGAAATCCTTGAGGAAGATTTCTATCTTGGGGAAGTGTTGATGTTATATCATTCTCAGGACAAGCCATTAAAAAATACTGCCCATCGTTGTCATTGGGATGTTTCTAAATCTTTATCATGTTGTAGCCAAGATCACTGCAACATTGGAGTCGCCACCTTATTTTTTCCTCAGGTTGGTCTGAAACTAAACAAAGCAAAAGTATCATACATTTGGGGATATTTGATCATATTTATGAAGGCTAGTTTTAAATTGTGTCTATTCATTTAGTAAACAGATTTAGAAAGTGGTGAAAATGGTGGTACATGGATTGATGCTTTCACTTAATAACTATTTTATGTTGCTAATTGGGACTTCACCGGTAAAAAACAGCTTTGTCTCAACAAGTTCACAGGCCATATTTAACAAGCAGGGCTATTCCATAAGACACCATACAGCGACCATAGACACCCTGTAGCCCATTCAGTGAGGAGGGCTTTTGACAGCCCCACTTAGTAAATATGGGCTTATATGTGTTAGCAAACATATAACACAACATTATTTATGTTATAAATTTATATAATGGTTATAATGGTTATATTGTTGACCCTAGAAGAATTTCTTTTTGTTTTTGTTAAAAGCGACAGCTTTGTATTCATTAAGCACATCTGCTATGCTGATTATTGCACACATATCCCATTGTCTTTTGCCGTGGTGTCAAGTCTCAGGCTTTTTGATTCATTACAAAGGATTCTCGTTTTCATTATGGTATGTTCATGAATCATACTATCATACTTTTTCCAAACGAAATTAATATGAAATTAAATTGTGCAGCAGTTCCTCCAAGGCATCAGCAGCATATTCACTTAAATGTCAAATCAGGATATATTGCATAAATTTTGCATCTTTTTGTATAAATTTTCGCTTTAGTTTACTTCTACTAGCTCCCTTGACCTTCAGTAATATTTGGAACAGTAAAGACTGAAATGTAAAGGATGTAGGCAAAATATGTGATGGAGAATTCATCAAAGGTTGCCACACGTACAACTCTTTGTAAAATTAAACAGTATTTACCAGACGGGACAACATCAAAGTCTGACGGCTTTAAAACTGGACTCCGACAACAGCGCTATCTTTTGAACAAATAATAAGAAAAAAAACCAATACATCTTAAGGTGAAGATTAGATTTATAAAAGAAAGAAACCATCTAATTTTGCCACCTGGAGACTCTGCCACCACTGTGCTCCAGAGACATGTTCTCCATGCATGGGAAGAGTTTAGCACGATTCAAATAAATAGAGCTGGGAAAGATGTCTTCACAGCATACTGTATAGTAGAATTGGGGTAAGCATCTGTCAAACACAAAACTTGTACATAAGTCTCAATAAGACTTTATTCCCTTTGGACTGAGATACCAATAGTACAACCATTAGTCCTTTTGGCAATCAAATGGTTAAAGCACTAACAATAAAACTATGTTTGGTTTAATAATACAAATATATTTGGGGGCTATGTATCAATGTAGTATACAGGACTATGCTTGGAGAAAATGGAGAAATGAGTGTACAGCTTGAATGGGCTCTTTAGGGTTTTGGCTAAAGACAAGGGCGAAAAGTGGTGAAAACATAGCACCTTTCAGTGTTCGTAACATCATCAAACCAGTTGAATATTCCTCAGTCTTTTGTGACACAAGCCATATGCTCCATGACTAGCTGCAGAGATTAGGCTTATACTTGATGCCAAGCTATTAAATGTACAGTACTGTATTCTGTTCCTTTACCTTATTTATGTTTTTAGAATAAAATATTTCTGATTTATAAGTTGCTCAAAGAAAAACAGAAGAGAAGGCAAAAAAAAAATACAATACTTGGATGTCAATGCGCTATAACCATATAACTAGTGGGTTATGTGTTTTTCTGTTTATGGAAATAAAAACAACGCACATGTGTATGCATATTCCATATCAGGCAACAGGTGGGTTGACTCAAGCTTGGGGCTAGTCAGAAGAACATATTGTTCTTGAAGACTATTTAGTTTGATTTGCTAGTTACACTGGGGAGCTCTTGTAAATTTGTGAAGTAACTCGGCCACATGTTATTTGGTGTTTATCTGCTTCCATTTCTAAATGTGTCAGAAGTTTGCTGATTACCTTGGAATCATCAATGTTCTTTAGTTAATGTCCTTTTTTGAGAATTGTTTGCCTATATTATGATTGTGCAATTGAGCTTCCCCCTTTGGTAACTATTTTATTAAAACCTTAGAGGTCTATGTGGCAGATTCATCAAGCACTGGTATGGTTTAGGGCATGCAATTTGGAATTAATTCCCACTGACTTAAATGGGCATTAATGCCAGATAAGTGGTACAAACCTGTACCCTGAATCTGCCCCTATGCATTATTGCCTAAATACAGCTCAACCGCCTTATAACACTGTGCTTGGGGTCCAAAGAATCACATCGCTTTATAAGTGGATCACGTTAGAAATAATGTACAATTGTATGCATTGTAAAATAAAGTATTTACGATATCAATAATCGTGTTGTAAAGTATTCATAAATACGAAAATTGGGAGCCACGCTTGAATCGCGTTATAAGCGGATTCGCGTTGTAACGGATCGCTTAATAATGGGGTTGAGCTGTATTAGCACGACATGCTTTTTTTTGTCGCAACTCAAGCTGGAATATAATTGTGACCGACAGCTTCTATGTATTAATCTTGTTTCCAGCATTTTTTTTGTATGTCAGCTGTGGTTCGCTACGATAATAGGGATTTATGAAACAAGTGGGAGGCGTTTAGGCTAGTTGGCGCAGGTATGTGTATTAAGAAATGTGTGACTTGTGTTACTTTTGTTTACATTTTTGCATTGGTTTCCTCTATCATCTTAGATATGGCACAAAGAATGTTTTCTTGCACACAATTGTAGCTCAAAAATGCACTTACACACAAACAAAATGCAAATTTTTAAGACACAAATGTTTAGCGCAGAGCAACTTTTTGATACATCGACCCCATATTTCTGCTTCATTAAAAGGGCAGCACCCTAAGATGGACAATATATTATAAGTGTGTACAGTACTTTACATTCTGCATTGCCCGATTGTGAAATTCACTAGTTTAACTCTAGAAAAAATTATGTCAAATATTTTCTCCTGAGCATTTTAATATGTTTTTCATTGTTATTTTTTTATTTTTTAAACTGCGTAATATATACCAACAATCACTTTGTGTCCTGTTTCTAATGTGCCTCCGAATTGGCTTCTGAATCCATAAAACCCATGACTAAACAAGCTGTTTAAGACAAGATCATTTTTGTATAGTTGTTACCGATGAAGCACAAAATCAGCAAGCAAATATGGCAAGGTTTTTTAAAGTGGCAATCGACTCCGGCGATTTATTTTGCAAATTGTTTTTACTTTTAATATTGAAGCAGGGGATCTCGGGAGCTGAAATCCATTCATTTAAGCTCCAGGGACCACATGCTTCAAGAGATACATACCTCTGTAAGGGGTGCTGGTAGCCACTCCCCCCAACAAGCAGAGATCACGTAATGGTGGTGATTCAAAGCTCCCACGCCGTGCGGGCCAATAGAAAGCCGTGACATCATCAGGTTCGGCTTTCTGTGACGTGGGAACTTTAAACTTTGCTGAGATTCTTACATCCCCTTTGGAGGTCTGTATCTCTTGAAGCAGGGTTCTCGGGAGATAAAATGAATGGGGTTCATCTGTGGAGACCCCCTGCTTCCAATTTATGTTAAAAAATCAGTAATCATTTTTTAAAAGCACAAATTGCTCCTTTAACTAGTTCTCCAAAGAGGTCAGATCAGAAAACATTTAGATGTAGAAGGGCCACCAGCTTATTGTATTGTAATTGTATATGCATAAAACAACTTGAAAATGATTATATTTCAATATTTTACAAGCTTTTATAACATCTGTTTCATATATACTGTATATAAATATATTTATTTTTATTATTATTTCCATTACCTTGACTTACAAGGATTTTTCAGTATGAAAAATTGCACTTAGCTGCCTAAACAAATTGAAATTAGCAGGAGCAGAGAGTCTAAGGGCCATCCATGTCAAGGCCACTATGGCCACCAGTTGAAGAGCCCTGATATATGGGGATGCACAGCAAATTGCTGCTGCTTTCAGTTTTGTATTGCCTATGATAATACGCGCAAGACTAGAAATATATAGATATGCTCATGATCGATATGCAGTGTTGGATTTTCTCTTTTGAGGAAGATCAACAAGTTGCTGCTTTAAAATCACAAAATAATTGCTACTGTAGTTACTGCTGTGTATTTCAACACTGTGAAAACATGAACTGCATTCTAATAATGTCAGGGTGAATCTATCTTTGGTTTTTCTTTTCTGTTTCTCCATCTGAAAAGAACATGTTCCCAATAACATAACACAACAGTTTTTGGGGTGCTGAACAGTCCCAAAAACATATGTTCAACTACCAGGACAGACTTTAGATGTCATCCTTCTAATCTGGGAAGGTACAGGATGTTTCATGGGAGTATTTTCTTTTCTTTTTTCTTAATGACTTTTCATCTGAAAGAGTATCCGTGGGGTAACTTAACTGCACTTGAAGTGGGTGAGATTCCAGTGTCAGCTCTTCTTATGACCTTAGGCAAATCACTTCATCTCCCTGTGCCTCAGGATCCAAAATAAGATTACAAAATGTATGGGGCATGGATTATTGTGGTTTCAAATTCTTATGAACAGCTCTCTGTACACAGTCAGTGCTACCCTACATGTAAATATATACGTATATATCAATATATATATTATCTAGTCTTGTTACTTTGTTCTTGAGGGAAATACACAGATTGCATATTTTTCATTTATATTAATTTGGGGTGGGGGTTCTCCCTTTTTTCACCCTATACACTATGAAGCATTTTGATTATTATGATTTTGATTAAGCTGTTCCGGCCTGGCCCTCTGCCATTTAGGCACAATTTGACATTCCTTGGGTATCTATGGATGTTCTCATACCTGTCTCTGTATCTTAAGAAAGACTGAAAGTTGAATATTTAAAAACAAAACAAACAAAACAATTTTCATTGTTTTCCTATAAATTGCCTTGAGTGCTTGTCTTTCAGGTATATTATTATCTTGTCTATATGTGCCCTTTGCATCACTGTATATTACGTTGAGGTGCTGCTTATTCAGCATTGAAAGGGATAAAGGTGTATATATTCCTAATCAACTCTTCCTTTTAGATTGTTTGCCCTTAAATATAGTGGCCTCCTTGCCGATTAAATCTAAGCATTGAAACATTATGGGGCAAAAGGGCTCAGAGTTCTAATATGTTGTTATTTATAAATGTAGATAGTCACTTTATGTTATTTATTTTTTAATTAAGAGACCTACATTAAATAATTTGGTATTGTTTTTGTTCCTGTCTAGAATAATTATATAACCTTTTTGGGGATTGCTTTGCCCTTTTATTCAAATGAATCAGGCAATGCTAATATAGCATTTAGAAAAACTATACAATTAATACTTTTTTTTTTGCTCAACTATGTTTTTTTTAATCGTTGTTTACCTCCCACCTTCAGAATATGTTGGTGCCTTTTTAAACATTGATACATTTAATACAAATAATAATGTAATTCCCATGACCGGATGTGTATAGAAAACTGAAAAGCTTAGATAAGAATACAATAATAGATGGTGAATTACTGAGGGTCAACCCACCTAAGGTTCAACCACCGAAATTTCACACCCACGTTTCCATTTGTTAAAGTCTATTGCTTTGCATGTTTTCACAATCAAAGAAGGACCTTGAGTGGATAAGACACAGAGGGTTGAAAATGGGGGTGGAAATGTATGTCAAGTATGTATTGGTTGTCATGGAAATGGCTAGATTAGTATCAAGGCCTACAGTTTTAACAATAACATCCATAATGATGCAATATATTTTATAGTTATAAGGTGATAAAAAGAATAATTTTACCTTCTTTACGATTTTTAACACTTATTAATACAGTATGTTTTTTTCTGAGCTTTTTAAGTTTAGACTACTAAGCCTGACAGCTGTATAACTATTATGATGGCATACTGTAAGGAATAAATACTACTCTGTTAAGAGAACAACCTTAGTGTGTAATTGTACAGGTCAGTGTTTCTTTAGATCTTACTCTTTTATACCAAAATTGCTATAAATTAGCAAATCACCAAAAAATTTGTGGTTGATGTGAATTCTGGTTTTGTTTTCATAGACAAATTTCTAAGTCAGCTCTTGCAGAGACCCTTTATAATACCAGGTTGGAAACAAAGAGCATGCAAAGGATTCTGGTTCTGAGCATGCAAATAAGCACTAGAGTAATCACATTTACTGTAGCTTCCTTCACACGGACTCCCTGAGGTTTCAACCTGCTGTATTATACAGCTTCTATAGCTTATCCTAGGAAATGAACTGCAAAGCTAAAGGAACCATCGATCAACAGCTGTTTCGTCCTTTAGGGCTTATCTGTATGGCTCAGGTCTGTGTCATTAAATAACATTGGCAGTTGATTAAGTTAAAGGTTAAGATTGATTGGCAGATCCTACAGTGATGATAACCATTTGTTAGCAGACCTAGAATTAATTATTTAACCCCTTCACTCCTCTTGTGCTCCACGGCTTAGTGCAATGTCCCTCCGGCCCCACACATTAAAAATCAATTAAGGAAATGTCAAGTAACCATTTTCAACCAAAACGGCATAATTTTATGTTAAAATGATACAACAAAACGGAATCAGTCTCTCTTAATCTACTACCAGATGCAGAGAGATGAATAATGTTGGAATGTGCATTTCTTGATCCTTTCACAAATATTAATTCTGTCTGTCAGAGTGAACTTCTCTCAAGCCTCTAGTTTTGCATTAATGATAGATTTGCACATTTTAATGGTTATGCAGATGGACCCAGTCCTCCATTCAAATTATCCTAGTGAAGGTGATCAGACATCGAATAATTACTCCTTGTAATAGGCATCCAGACCTTGGCATTAGCTCAGTGCATGTGTTTTTATGGAACACATACAAATATGAAATATATTGACTTTGGTTGCAACAGAACTAAAAATACTTCTGTCTCATTCTTAAAACATCTTGAGTACTAGGTACTTTTCTACTGTCATTTTTAATTTCATATTTATGAAATGAGGTTTGGATAAACAGTCTATAAATAAAAAACATATATTTGATTATCTACGACAGTGTTTGAAACATTAAAAATAATAACAAGGATGTTCTAATAAGTTGGTCAAAGTGTCGCTAAAAATGTACATGAATTCTTTTGCAATTTCAGGCGAGTGATAGTGCAAATGAAATCACACATTGGTTACTGTGTAAGGTGTTTGAAATATTTAATCAGGCCAACAGTATAGTATTGTCAACAAAAGTTTAATGACCATGTGGTGGCATTTCTCCTGACCTTGATACATGGATCATAGGGTGTTCGGAGACTGTTGGGTTGAAATTCTATGAAGAATTGATGCAGATTTTAATCAGAACTGAAAAAGGAGAGAGACAAATCAGTTATGGGTGTTACTCATTAAACTGTGATAGTGCCGATCAGGGCACTATCCATTGAAGTCACTCACAATTTAATTTCAGTCAATCAGTATTGATTATTCTTTTGATAAATATGTTGCTGGTTTTGTACTGGTTTTACTGATGACAGAGCCTGAATTGTAAAACAACCATTATAAAAAGGTTATGCTCCTTGGAGCTACAGTAGGGCAGTAATATTCTGAGAGTAATTTTTTTTGCAATTGTTTTTTTTTAACATACAGTTGCGCCGACGAGTATTCTAAAACTTGCCTTGCAAAATCTGGGACTATCACCAACAAGACCCAGGTACATGCTGGGTACATGCTGCAACATTTCAGTGACATTTCTGCAGAAAGACTAATGGCCCATGGGAATAACACAGCAGGGGTCCCTGGCAGTCCCATTCAGTTTGACATGCCTGTGCTGAAAGGAACCACACCTGAGATATCGGCTAGGAGATATGCTAATTGCTTTGCAAACTATATTTAAATGAGTCCTATACCACACTTCCTAAAAGGATTTCCATACTAACTATATAGAGCTCATAATAAGCCTCAGGCACCAAGCAAATAGAACCCATAGCCACGGCTTTCTAGGCCACAGCTCTAACAGTGTGAGCTAAACCACCTAACAGGGAGTATCCCTGTCACATCTTAGGCCTCGGCCATGCTCCCTGCTGGCGTGCTGAGGCGCGCTGAGGCGCAGGGAAAGTGGGTGCTTTCCCTGGCCTTGCGGTTGCTTACCGCATGCGCTGTCAGCGGGCCATCAGGGGGCGGACCGGGGGCGGGGGCGCGTCACTGGCCGGGGGCAGGCCAGTGACGTCACGGAGCTGGTTCGCCCTCATTGGGCGAACCACTCACGTGACTGGCCTGTCGCGCTGGCAAGCGGGGGAATTTTAAATTCCCCTAAGACCTGCGCTTCCGCAAGCATGCGGAAGCGCAGGTGAGCCCCTACTACAGCCGCTCTAATTGCGGCTGTAGGGGCTCAGTGCTGAGCGGGAGCGCGCGTCAGCACGCTTCCTTCAGCAAGCGCTAAACATGGCCAAGGCGTTACTTTTCGCCTCTCACTGCTCAGTGCCTACACATGTAGCAAATGTAGCTAGTATCGTATCTCACAGGTATCGCAGGTGTGCACCACAAGGAACATTAAACTGTCAACCAGGAAGTGGAAGTGGTCTGCTTTTAAAGGAAGCCAGGGGATGGGAGCTACAACAGTTATATGCACTCATATATACAAAAATGTCTACAGTATAACAGTACAACAATATTCACTGCTCCATCTGCCAGAGTGGCAGACATGCTGAATTGAAATACTTTATTTTACAATAAATAAAACTCTGCAAACTGCAGGAACTGATTCAACTTGCTTCTCACATCACACAAAGTGTTTTTGGGTTGACAAGTTTAAGGCACCTTAAGAATTGGCATAGTGTCAGACCCAACAGGATCAAATGTTGAACCTACAGTACACAATCTGTTATTCAGAACAACAGCTCTTGCCATGTGAGCTAAATAAGCTTCAAGGGGCAGTGTACATTGTCTGCTAACAGTGTACCTCCAAGGGATATCTACAATATTTTGTTGATTGTTTTTGTAACCTTGAAAGCAATTCAAGCACAAAGTAATAAAATGTACTGAGGGCTATGAGTTACTTAAGCCAGGTGACATTAAATAAAAGATGAATAGAACATGGGCAACCTACCTCTACTGGGTTAGAAGAAAATGGGTTCGACCGTTGCTGCTCTAGGGATTACACAAACTGCGGTTTGACAAGCAAGCACAATTATTCTTTGTACTATCTGGATGTTATATATTTTCATCATTAGACCAGATCTGGACAATCTCGTTTATATATAGATTGTACATGAGACATTAAATCCCTTCAACTGTATATACCTATCTATTTAAGCGGAAAGGATCTCTTTCAGGGTGACTACACCTTTGAAGAAGTCAACATGTGCTTGACTGCATTTTCATTTTTCAGTGTTGTTTTTGTTCTGTTCATTGCTTATAATTTTCCTTAAATTGCCACTAAGTAATAGGTCTCACTACTAGGACCAGTACACATTGTGGTTTGATCACCCTCAGATCTTGTGTCTTTTATAATTAAATAATTTTCTTTTATTATTCACTTTATTCTGTCTTTTAATAAATGTATTTTGACAGAAAGGTTGATAGAGCCAACACAAAGGATACCTATGTGCACTCGCTATGGACAATTGTTGTGACCGGAAATATTAAGTCTTAGTGTGACATTAACCCTATATGACCACTTACAAATGAGGTACAATTAAAAACATTTATTACCAATAGTTTACGGCCAAGACCTATAAGATTAGGGATTTTATCAACGGTTTGACCATGAGTGTCATATATCTAATCTCTTGTAGGTATGTTAAATATTAAGTTGACAAAACGCACAGATCACTGAAGGTACGTGTTCTTGACACATAGGATCAGTCAGGAACCATCTCGACACTCCTATTGCTCGCCATGTTAATGAAATGCATAATGGTGATACAAACTTTCTAAAAGTATATGGCATTGAGCATATCTCTTGGGGATAAAGAAAAGGGAATTGGGACAAGAAGTTAATGCAGAAGGAATCTAAATGGATATTTACATTACAGACGCTCTATCCAGGTAGATTTAACGAGGGGTTGATCTATTCATCATATCCCTCATTCCTACAACCCACATACAGTATGCCACCCACTGTACTCCATACCTTAGTATCGGCTATATCAGCTAGAGGTTTTTGTATTACCAACTATTATGGCCTTCATTATTCTACAATTTTCCTCTACTTATATTCTGCATTTCTAGGTAGTGCTATGACCACTAAGAGAGATGACAATATCTGTTTCTTTATGATTATCATACTCCAATCTATAACATACCTTGAGTATACATCTTCGCTTAGTAGTTTACCAACAGTGGTTAATTAGGACTCTAATTCCAGCAGGTTATGCAAATTCTCGACAGTGCGCAATTAAGGAGTTTATTGCCACTCCGCTTTAACTATTTTACTTTACGACTACTTGAAGCACATATAATTGGTGCTGTAACTATATACACCAATATAGAAGTAAGTCAAATCAGTAGTGGTAACATAAGTCAGGCAGTATGGCGGCGTTCTAATACCGTACGCATACCATTTAGCAACACTCTTCTGAACACTAGATTTTTACCTTATGCTGATATAGAATGTCTTATGATTTGGATACGTCCATTATATCATTGCGCTGTATAGGTGATTCCTGCGTGTATAACATGCCTTTACATTGTGCTCAGTATTAACTGCTTGATACATCATAAGATGGCTATACTGTTTAATAAAAAAAAAAAGTCGGAATAGTAACAGATACATAATGATAGGATGTTGGGATCTACCACTACTGGTAATACTGTAGCAAGATGAATCACAATATTTAATATGAATGTGTTCGTATCCTCTACAACACTTACGTGATTTACACACTCAGCAACAACTGTTGCCTGTCTCTGTGTTTGGCTAATATATACTGCCATTGAGGCTGTGTAGTGTGGTTCACTTACTGATTTTTCGTTGAAGTGTTGACATATGTCCGTTCAAATACCACTTGAATTAATTCACTCTACAAACTATTTAAAGTATGTATAATTGGTGTTGAAACTATACACGCCAATATTGATACCTGTCCAAATATTCCCAGATAGGGCATATGCAGCGAATTTACAGAAGCTGTTTTTGGACTGGCTACCGTTTCTATCATATTTACCTCCCCAAATTTTTAACCTACATTTCTGCACACTTTAATGTATATATGTATAAACTATTGGTAATCAATGTTTTTAATTGTACCTCATTTGTAAGTAGCCATATAGGGTTAATGTCACCCTCGGATTTAATTTTTCCGGTCACAACAATTGACCATAGCGAGTGCACATAGGTGTCCTTTGGGTTGGTTCTATCAACCTTTCTGTCAATATACGCTATTGTTCCCATATGCGCCCTTAAGGACTTTAATACATTCTTCACTATATATTTGGTGAGCGGTAGGTACATTTTCTGTGTTTTAATAAATGTATAACTTTTGAACTCAGTTAAGTTAATACATCACTGATACATTGTATTATGTTAATGTACCCTCTATTTTGCAGTTCTTTGGAGTCCATTCTCATTATTTTTAATTGTATATGTGTAACGGGTATTCCCTCTGGTCTGACCCACCCAATCTCATATTGGCCCTTGTGGTCTATCCAGCCCTCATTACATGTTCGTGTCTGGTGGTGCACCTGTAGGCAACAGGGCTCCTGAGTCTCCCGCATGATGGTATTAGGGGATGTCACACCAGACTGGCAGCTGAGGTAGTGGGTGTGAGTCCTACCTATATCATGTGCAGCGCCTCCACCTCATCAGGATCTATGCGTCCGCAGGGAGATGGTCCTGATGAGGAACTCCTTCTTGGTGGTGATGGCCCCTGGAGAGTAATTTCAGACTCACACCATGGGGTTCTCGTTGAACAAGTCATCTTTATTGTGCGTGGTGGAATGGGCCAGCTGCCCCTCACAGTCATAGCTTCAGCCGCACATCGCTCCGTGCTCCCCTTTAAAAGGTACGCCCTCCCAATGGAGTCGGATCCCCTCTCCCTCGCAGGGAGATCACCCCTGTGCCAGGTCCCTGGACACAGTTGGCCTTCTCTGGCTGGATATAGAACGGTGCCACTAGTTACTGCACTAGTGGGCACATCAGAACTTGCTGCTTCGCTCTTCATCTTGCAGCATCAACCACTAACTTTAGGCAGTGCAGTGCCTTATATACCTCAGGAGGCAGGCACATCTCTGATGTCACTAACTGTGGACTCAGAGCATGTAGCCACTCCCATCCATACATAGGGCACCTCACCAGGGTGTGAGGGCAAACCTCCATGATTACTGCTGGCATTCCTGTAATTACCAGGTTGTGCTGCCAGCAGGAGAGATGACTGTAGACCATTGTTATGCATGGCTACATATGTATTAAAAGTTACTTTGTCCAGGTCATTACACATCTTTAAGAGGTATTTAGGAGTACACCTCATCTAAAGGATTGTCTTTTTCTCTTCATAGTCTAATAGAGATTCAATAAAACAAATTTTCTGTCACAGACAATTAAAAACAAGGTGAAATGCACCTGTGACAGTGGTGCTAGCCAGCTGGTTTAGCTCAAACTGCTAGAGCTATTGCTTAGAAAAGCAGTGGTTGGGGGTTCTAGTCCTGTTGGGCCTGGCACCATTCCAGTCATTAGATTGGTGTCTTGGGTTTATCATGAATCCAATATAACTATGGAAATCAATTAATCATTTACATATACTTTGAATAGTCATTAGCATGTTGCCCAGGGTACCTCAGACTTACTCCTTTTTCAGCATAGATATTCTTCCTATTTTTTTTGTAGGGATGTTTGTGGGGATATATATGTAAAACTGGCAACTGCTAACCAAATTAGAAAGGTTTGTCTCATTTTTTAAGTATACAATTAGCATGTGGATTTTGGTGTGTGGAATCGATTTAGTCAAAATGATCCGCGGAATTCCGTGCAACAGATTTTGACAGTTTCACCCATCAGTACACATCACCTACCTGTAGGTTCTGTAGAGAAAGTGGGTACATGTAGAAATTATGTTCATTACTACAACAGCATAGTAGTATTCCAAAAAAGAAGAAGGTTCTACTGCATTGCACTGTGCAAGCAAATGTGGGGTAAACACAGGGCCTTTTATCATTCAGAATGAAATTCTGGGTAAGACCCACAGGAGTTATGAAGAAGAAACTTTGTTTTGTATTTAAACATTACTTCAGTATGTATTATAGTTCAAAGCAATTCTCTGAAGTTCAATAAAGAAAAATAGTTCTGCTTTTAAAAGCCCACTTCAGTCATTTGTATATATTTTTTCAAATTCTCCTTTGAAGCTAAACAGTTGTTGGATTAGCTCAGTGCTAAGGAAAATGCCCTCTCTTATGTGTGAAAGCTTGGTAATTGCTACAAATTGCTTAGTGGCTCCTAATATTCATATAATTAGATTATCTTTGAATTCTACCTCATTTTAGAAAGTAGGAGTAATGTAATCCGAGGCTGTTTACTTTGCCTATTTCCCTGATGATTTTACCCTTTCTGATTGCATCAAAGGTTGCTGGCAATAAAACCACCATCAGCATATTTGTCAACAGGGCAGGTATTTGGATGCAATGAAGACTAATCTTGTTGTTTTTGGGATATGCCATTTAAAGTCTAAAGCCTGACTGGGCAGCTGAACTGCGAGTTTAGATACAGTAACTGGATAATAACAAATCCTCTCTCCGAGCTTTAACGACATGGCTGTCTGTGATCCTTAATTGATTCAGAAATGCCAGGCCTTTGAAGGAAAAGCAGGAGGATATTATGCAATTGGACTGTATACAGAGTTTTGTAACATGCAAGAAGATGAACACATAGGGTTACAATGAAGCTCAATCTACTAATCCGATTGGCATAAAATGAATATTTTTAACATAAAACAATGAAGTTGAAATGAATAAGAAAAAAATACACTGTTATTACCCTCGGATTCCTTCATGTCCTTTCCAAACAAAAGGGGGCGGTCTGACCCAACCAACTAAAACCATGACACCAATTTTGGATGAAACCAGCCACAGCATTTTATTAAACAATCCCTGCCAGCAATTTAATGCATTCACATATATAACATATTATAACATAAACGTAAACCACATGCCAGCCACTGACATTACTGCCAAGTGGGCACATTCACAGTAATAAAACCAAAGGTTAGAGCAACACACGCTGTAAGCCAATGTGTTGCTACTCCCTTCCCAGGCTCCACCAAGGCCAAACCACATGTCCATTTCTTAACGTTCCACTCCAGCTAGCAAACCGGCGCTCTGACATATAATCCAACAATATATATAATTTAATGACATATATGTGTGTGTGTGTATATATATATATATATATATATATATATATATATATATATATAAATTCTTGAAAGAACTTTCGTGTCCTTTTCTCCATTGGTGTGGCTGTGCTTCGGCTCCTCTGTGGATATACTCTCTTGCTGATTACCTGCCTGGATGCACGCCAGTCTGGATACGCTGTGCAGAGGTTTTTCCTGCCTTATTGTTCACGCCCCGCTCCAGCTCCTTTGTTGCACGGCAACCTACCCTTTGGAGGATTTCGGCGATTCCTGAGCTGAGAAGGACGCGCATATGGACGGTGACGGCATCACGCAGGGTGCTATGGAGTCAGCGTGATCGCCTGACCAACACCGGTGAATACTACCACGAGTGACGCCGCACTTACCTACTTCCAGGATCTTCGCAGGGGAACTGCCACCAAATGTGAAGGATCGGGGCTCCGGT
This sequence comes from Ascaphus truei, assembly GCF_040206685.1. Lineage (NCBI taxonomy): Eukaryota > Metazoa > Chordata > Amphibia > Anura > Ascaphidae > Ascaphus > Ascaphus truei. The sequence continues at coordinate 246,278,671 of NC_134487.1, read as the reverse complement.
TTGATTGGGTCTTACCGGTCTGAAGTTGCGTGAGTAAAGCAACCATTGCCTGCTGTATACGTGTGGTTATTGAATTTAACCCTATATTGCCATTTTGCTTGAGACATTGAAAAAAGCACTTGAAAAAAGCACTTACAAACCACGCACTTGCAGACTTTCATCATAGACCCTTCAAGTACTGGACATATGTCTTTATATTACAGCATTTGATTCCAGCGTGACACCACTATTACTGTTTTTAGAGCTCCGGATATTTTGGTCTTTCTTTAGACCAATTTCTTCTATGATATTGAACATATATACTCACGGGTATTGAATTATCATGACTATTACACTAACACCATTGTTAACATTTATATTACAAGGTTTGACTATATGTGATTAGTCTATGTAAATTATTCTATCCCTAATAAGTATATGAGTCATTATAGTTCCATTAGCAATGAAGAGGAGATATGCTTTTAACTCCTTAACTATAAGCTCAGTGGATACAGACTTTCAGCATCTTATATATAACATGGAGATATCAGATAATTATTATCTGATCTCAATAACATTGTTTTCTTTAGAGATATTTTTCTCTTCATTATCTGTCAACACCGTGTCTCCTCTTGTGTTGCTGAGTATATACGTTTAGCTTTCATTGAATTCTCTTTGAATGTTTACATATTATTAGTAATAAATGCCATGGTTTGTTTTTGTTCACTCTGCTTAGCACTATTATAGGTCCCGGAGGGTAACACCCATAGGACCATGATTGGTTGCTTCATGTTTTTAGCATTTCATTGTATGCACCTGCGCTTTGGCTGGGTTTTTTGTCTTTATAATGTATTTTCAGTCTCATGCTCCCCACTCCTTGATGAAGCGCCGTAGTGGTGTGAAATGCGTAGAAGAGAGAACATGGGGACTGCTTGTCTCAGATGTGGTTTTCAATAAATCCCCCCCTTTTTTCCTGACCATTGGTTTTAACTTTCAATCATTGCCGTTTTTTGTGCTTCTGCTCCAGATGCTTGTTGCTTCTTTTCTGCATTTATTCTTTCCCTTACTGTCTTCATTCTTAATCATAACTATTTCCTTTTCGGTGAAAACTTCCATCTCCAGACCTGTGGTATGGCTATGGACGCCAGGTTCGTCCCCAGCTATGCAAACCTCTTTATGGGGTTTTGGGAAACCAAGTACATCTGGTCCAATGGACGGCTAGTGGCGGTCCTGGTGTTATATGGCCGGTACATTGATGACATCCTAATCAATTGGGATGGAGATGGGAGTGATCTCAAACAGGTCCTGGTTGACTTCAATCAGAAAGATCTGGGCCTCAGATTCACCCACCAGATGAGCTCT